>NW_006238987.1:968777-1013872 GCF_000226075.1 Solanum tuberosum | reverse complement strand
AAAAAATGTGACAATATTCCAACCATAAAAAAGTTAAAAATAAACTCCTTAAAAAAAGTCATGAAACTTATGGCGTATCTAACACATCATGAAATCTATGGCGTATCCAACACTTCATGATCATCTTCATCAAGCATATCTGAATCATCTTGTGGCAAGGTTGTCTTAGCATCTTCATTTTCTTCTGCAATTTATATGCGGTTTCAATTAGTTAAATATTAAATAGATTTTGAGTTTGGACTCTCTTTAATTTTAAATTTTAATATTATATTATATTTTTTAAATTATTTTTATTTGGCCCACGGGCCGGCCCTACCTATATTTTTCAAGCCCCACAAATCAGCAGGCTTATTCAGGCCGGGCTAAAAAGCCCTTTTCTTAAATGGGCTTCAAAAATCTTAGCCCAGCCCTATTAAATCCCGAGTTAGGCCAGGCCGGTCCAACGGGCCTAGCCCATATTGACGGCTCTAGTCTAAAAAAAGCTATTGAATTGATCCGAACCCCACTTAGTTCTTCCCCTGACGACAACGAATAGTCTTTTTTATATTCACCACCTTTGCTAATATTATATTTATATACTTAGTTTTTGGACATTTCAATCGGATTAGGCTGTTGTGTTGCTTCTTGAATTTTTTTTTCTTTCAACAAATGTGTCTCCGTAGGATCCAGTATTTCATAAGATTTTTCTCGACACATAAATATCATATTAATGGTAGAATTATAACACACTCATCATTTCTTTTGTTTGTCATAATCGATAAATACACAACAAATAACCCTTTGATCAAAGTTAATGCGGACATAATCTGATACGAACACATAACACACATCCAAATTAATCGATCCGTTTGTTAACTCATTTAAGTATAAACAATTGACAATTATTTATAATTAAAATAAGGTGAAGTAGGAGCACAAGATTAAGTCCAATAGTGAAATGGGCCACCACGTATAGACTTTAAGAAAATTCAAAGAACTTGGCGTAGGAAGGTTCACTTGATTCTTGAATGATACATTGAACTCCATCCTTCCATACTCTAAAAAACAAATTAAAATCCACCGACTCCCAATTTTTAAAATACAAAAATCATAACATGTAACCCATATATAGCCTCCCAAATCCAAATTATAGAGTGACTCATCTCTCTCTCATCACCGAGACACCAATTTTTCTCTCTTTCTATTTTTATCTCCTTTCCTTTTTCGTGTCTTGTAATAATTACACCAAAAACATATATATATAACCCAAATATAATGAACAAAAGAGGAAAACAAATAATGTCAAGGCTTCACGTTGATCAACTTGACCAATTAAGGAATATATTTTCAAGATTTGACATGGACAATGATGGTAGCCTTACTCAGTTAGAGTTCGCCGCACTATTACGTTCATTAGGGCTAAAGCCCAATGGGGACCAAATCCATGTTCTATTTGCCAAAATGGATTCTAATGGAAATGGGTCTGTGGAATTTGATGAACTTGTCAATGCAATTACGCCTGATTTGATTAATGGAGAAGTTTTGGTAAATAAGGGACAGCTTTTGGAAGTTTTTCGATCGTTTGATCGCGATGGAAATGGGTACATTACGTTGGCGGAGCTGGCAGGATCAATGGCTAAAATGGGTCAGCCATTGTCGTACCGCGAACTAACTGAGATGATCAAAGAGGCTGATGTTGATGGAGATGGTGTTATTAGTTTTAATGAATTTGCAACTGTAATGGCTAGGTCTGCCGCAGAATTTCTTGGAGTTCCTATTTTATAGTCTTATGAACTAAGGTCGATTTGTTCATTACTCCATTATTTTTATCAGCTCAGCTGTACAAATATCATAATTTTCTGCATATCAATGTATATTTTAGACTTTGTTTTCTTTTCCCTCAAATTTCACAAAATTTCCTGCGTAGAGCAGTCAGCTTATCTTCGGACTCCGATTACTTCAATCTTCATCATCTTGCTAACGCAAATATAAGATACAAAATTTGGTGACTAACTTCCCATTACTGGAAACCCCACCAAGGCTTTCCAATTAAAATAATCAAGTCAGTTTCACAGTTCATTACCCACCAATAGGAATATACAAGCACAGCAGGTGAGATTAATTATTAGAAAATGATAACAGGTTGTCATGTTATAGAAAGACTAATAGCAGCAAATCATAGTACAAGGGACTCCAGCCTAAGGTCAATCATTATACTATCTTATTGCCTATTTAGTCAAAAAAATATAAAAAATCATTGTACTTTCTTGTAACGCATCAAGTTTGAAATCAGATGGATTACTCCATAATCATCATTACAAAGGCTCTTTTCATTTAAAAGGATAGAAAATGCAGGCATCAGCTAAACAATCTAAACTTCAAATTGCATAAAGGGAAATCACATACGTTTGATGTTTCCAGTGCGGGATTTCCTTAAAGGAAAAGGAGTATTGAAAAAATGAACAGATAAACCATCTTAAATCGTGTATTAAATAGGGAATCACATACAAACATACATAACAAATTCCCAAGACCTCATAAAGAAATTAGCTGGAATGCTTCGACATAAAATATTTTTTTAACGTAAAGCATGAAACAAAAATAAGACCAGCCATACCATTATCCAACTGCTACAATCAAAAGCTTGATCAGTGGAATAAGCTGGAAAACAGACCGAACCAATATCATATCTTGCAAGTCAAAAGCATGTTCCTAGTGAGAACTTCAGAATCCAGCCTCTTGCACCCATAGATTGACCAAAGAGAAAGAGCTCTACGCATAGCACTCAAAAGGGCACCATAGTAGTAAAACCAAGAAGCATGAACTGTTCCAGCAGTAACTAACCATTTATCTGAGACATCATAGATATTCAATCAGCAGTAGTTTCAAGTAACTCCTTAGATCCATTTCAAATAGGTCATATATTAGAAATGTTTCAGTCCTTGTATTTACGCTTCTCTCTCTTGGCTTCTCTGTGGTCTTTTTCTGAACCATGACGGGAATGTCTACTAGGACTTCGTGAGTCTCTCCTTCTATGCTTATGGTGCTTTGAGTGCCTTTTACTACTACTACTCTTCTCCTGAGATGATTTTTTCTTCCTTGACCTTGAACGACGGTCTTTGTAACCCTCGGATGAATCAGAAGAAGCATCTAGACTGCTGCTTCTGTGAGGCCGCTTTCGCTTTCTATCGGTTTCATCCTCTGATGAACTGCTGTTCTTATTTCGGTACTGATCTCCTTTTGCTTTTGCATGTATTCTACCTTCCGCTTCAAACTTATTCTTATCAATACCATTCCTGTAGCTTTCAGTTTCAGTTCCTCTGCCACCGTTTTTCCGAGAGTTCATATCCACAGTTCCTTCTCTAGAAAATATACCTTGTTGAGAGATGTTCTGATTATTATTTCCTACTGCCAATATCGGATCTTGGTTAATGCTCTTTGCTCTCACATCTAACGGAACACTGTCCTTTTTAGCTGGATTACTTGTTTTGTTATCTGGGAGAGGCATATCGGTGGGAACCTCCAAACCTAGTTCTTTACCCAATGACTCCAAAAAGTCACCAGCTATTAATCGATTTAAAGTTGTATTAACAGCTTCAACCTTCGTTTGTGAATCCTCTGTGACATCCTGATTGCTAGTTTCCACTTCATCATCCGAATCATCAGAGAAAATAGCCTACAGATGAATATTAACCAATACAAAAGTTGTAAGCTTTTATGCAAATAAAGCATAGCACATTAGAGAAATGAATTCATACTACTCTTTCATCAACAGATTGTTCTTAGAATATCTATCGAACACCAGAAACCCATCCAACTGCCACAACAGGGAACAAGAAAACAGAAGTGAAGAAAAAAATTATCTCCTTGAAACAACACTAATACAGTTGCATATTCAACTATTTTTTCAAATAGTTAACATCAATAAAAACTATCCCTCAATAGGTGGTGGGATGGCCTTTCAGGTGAGGCACTAAGAAACTAAACCAACTAACCCTAACACTAACTCAGGTAATGAGGTTATCCAAATTGATACATAAAAGCAGGGAGGAATTCCATGGAAAAATGGAAAATCAGAAAGTAACAAACCACTGCCACTGCACCCATCCATGAACTACAAATAGGGAAGGAAATAACCCACCCCATCTATACATCAACCAAAAAGAATAAGAGAAGAAACCTTCCACACATCTATCCCTTTTGACCTCCGTAAAAATACCAAGAGAGAAGAAACCTTCCACACATCTGTCCCTTTTGACCTCCGTAAAAATACCAAGTAATCTAATGCACTAGTTTGTAACCTTTGACATGACAAAGAACAATTAGAAGCAACACATAATAGAGATACTATTGCTGTCCTTGATACAAAAAGTGATCAATTAGAACAAAGATGGAGTAGCAAAATCTATATTATGACATGATGGTCCAAATAAGAGAGAACTTAGCAAGAACACTCTCCTCTAATAAGGAACTGTATACTTTAACAACTGATTTGAACAATAAGAGACTAAATACCTTGTACAAATCAACAGGCCTTTCAATATTTTCAGGTTCTGCATCAACCTCAATTTCCTGGTCCGCTATTTCTTTTCCTTTTTCTATACGGCCTTCCTGGAGAGAGAATTGGCTCCTACCCCCAGAAACATCATCTTCAAGCTTTGGAGCTTTGACAGACTCAGGCAAATATATAAGTGAGTCCAATTTGCTCCTTGCGCGTGGAGCTGGGGGTGGCTGCATAAATACAAGATGGAGCTCCGTCAACCTTGACGGATATGCAACAGAAGCAAAGAGAAATGACTGAAGAAATGCATTAATGAACTTCAAAATTAGATAAATACGATTCACCTATTTATAGATGTCAAACACACTACATGTAACAAGGACAATATCCAATTTAAGAACTTAACGCTTCTAATTTGTACATGTGAGGAGTAGCCTCCTGTCTCTAATTTCTTTTTTGGTATACCCATCAGACCCTTGTTTATATAGATGATTGGGTGACTTTTGTAGAGAACCATATTGTGGTTTAGGTTTCTCTACATTTTGGTATACTACTTGCATATGGGAACTTCAAATTATTTACCTTATCAAAAAAAAAGAGAACGGCAAACACTAATACTAACAATTAACAATGTAACAGACCCCTCAAACTCAAGGAAGGATCCCAAAATTGAATCTGCTTATTCAGCTACAGCAACAATGTTAAAACACTTGAGAGAATAGTAAATTGGCCATACAGAAAACTTGTCAGACAAAGGCAAGAAGAGTCTCCAAAAGAATGGCAGGACTACAGGCTAAAGAGAGGCATCATGCTGCCAGAACGGTCCAAGAGAAAACAGGCAGAGTCCTGTCTAAATTGTCATAGGAAAAAGGCATCGTCCTGCCAAATAATTCACTTAAAATAGGACTAACGCTGCTGCCAGTCACAATTCACTAGAAGAAACATGCATAACAAAACTAAACAGAAACTTTGACCGGTAGACAAAAGCTACTTATGTTTCTACCAAAATCATAGATTTTTTACACCACATGAGACAATTACTAACAGGACAATAACTAGCTTAAGAACTCAACACATCTTACATTCTACACCAATTCTTAACACTCTAGCAGAAGAGCTAACCCAAGCTAAGTGACAAACAAGCGTCAAGAGAATTCAAAACTAACATCTCAAGGTTCTAGAAAACCATGAAATTCCAAAATTTCCTGATTTTCTTATATGAGTGCACATCACTCCTAACATCTGGTTTTTTGCGGCACTCATCTTTCCAATACAACATCACTTCCCATAAAACATCAGTGGTTTTACAACCGGTCTAGAAACCTTGCCTTTCCCTTTGGTGAGTGTCATTCTATCACTTAACGCTCCAGCAGTAGTTCCATTTCAACCATGCTATCGTGATTCCATGAGTAGCATCTTCATTTATCATACCATTCTCTTAGACATTATTTTTTATCGGGTAAAGTATTTCAGTAATAATAACAAAACCATCTTTGCTGTATTCAAGAGGTATACCTAGAAAAGGAGAAACCTACAAAATATGGTTCTCTCCAAAAGACACCAATCTTCTATATAAACAGGAACTACATGGGTGCACCAAAAAAAAAAAACTGATCGGAGACTACTCCTCAAATGAGTAAAGCTCATCTCCACCCCTTCAAAAGCTCTCCTATTTCTCTCCTTCCAAAGGACCCACATCAAAGCTAAAGGAATAACATTCCAAACCCTGTGTCTTCTTTTCCTACCCCCCCCCCCCCCCCCTCCCCTAAACAACTCTTTCCTATTTAATTTTCACCCACATTACCTAATTGTACTAGTTGTATTATATTTGTTGCACTTGAGCTGAGGGTCTTTCAGCAACAACCTCTCTACCTCCACGAGGTATTGGTAAAGTCTGCACACATTCTACCCACCCAAACCCCACGTGTGAGATTTCACTAGGTATGTTGTTGTTGTGTCACTCTTATTACTGATTACTCATATTACTGATTTTTTGTTACCATATTCTCTCCCTTAAAACTGTTTTAAGATTTACAATGGTGATGATATCTCCTTCCCTAACCTAGTCCCCTGGTGCCACTTCAAACGTTGGCTCTAAAATTTTACTCTTCCCTGTTAAAACTCTACAGTCAAAAAGCATCTGCAAGGAGAGCTAAGAAAGTGTTAGTGGTGCAGTTGATTGTTGGAGAAATTCACATACTTCAACAGGCAACACTTTGTCACTCATTCTTCCCCTCAGCCTTCGATTTCATACTAAAAGCCTGAAAACTCAAGAGAGAAAAAGGAGAACTTTGAAAACCCATTGGGCACTAGCCAGCTTGTATGCAAAGAAGGTGACAAGTTAGACATGCTGAAATGTATCATAATGACAGACTGGATAGCTGCTGATTCCAATAGAACCATTTCTATTGGTCATCCCCAACTATGTTTGAATTGCACTCTACTAACATTCTGCAACACACCTGTAACCCCCAACCACCCACAATCCAACCAAATCTCTCTCCGTCCCTCAAGCACATCATCTTAAGATCCAACCTTCAAGGTTGACACCACCCATCGATCTCCATCATTCCAAATAACCTGGTGCAAACTTGCCTGCCCTTATGTGTTCTCTTTCTCCCTTCTAACCAACTAAGAACCAAATTGTCATGGTTTTTGAAGGAGGATCTTGTGCCATTCCTTTCAATCTGGCAAAGTAGATCGCCATAGACAAGAAAAAGTGATAAATTTGAAGCATAAATATGACACAAATATAGAAAAAGTGTAACATCTCATGTCTGCTGCTGCTTATAACATGATTCAACAATCCTTTGGAGTGTGAATCATCACTAAGCAGAAAATGTGACTGATATTGCTTGTATCTCTGAAGCATCTAGCAGCCGCAGTAGAAAATTTGATTCTAATAGCTAAGGCCCCCCTCATCCCTATCCCCCCCACCCCCAATTGAATAAGTCTTGGATTTATCCTGGATCAACAAATCTAGGTACATGCTATTTCGTTGAATTGTGTGTTAACATCTGACAGTTTACTATACTTTCGACGAACAATGAGACTTCTTTCTTGCTACCCGTCCGACGGGTAGACCCAATAGAATAAGAGGCTTGACCTAGAGCTCTTCTCTTCCCCCCAGAAAAAAAATCAGATGATGCATTCAATAAAATGGCAATTTCTAACTTTTGTGAAGGCAACCTTTGGATCTAAGTTATGGTATTTTTCAGCAGTACGTGCCATCCAATTCAAGTTGGAGCAGGACAGTGACAGTCGGGATGTACGCTGTGGAGGTCAGGTGGTAAGAGGTAGCAGTGCCTGATGACAAAGGATTATTATAGAGTATTTCTATTTTGACGTCTTAGGTGAAAATTTCAGTGTAATCGTGTATTTCCCATCACTTTCTCATCATTCTCGGTGAAAGAATGCCATGTCAAAGCCTAAAATCAGATCCCATAGAAGAAAGCAATTAAGAGGTACTGAAAGCAAATATAGAAATAAGGCATTTTGAAAGAAGAAGAATAAGTTTTAGGAAAAAGGTTACAAGGTAAATTTCCTGTGGAAAATATACGACTCCCTTGTTTCTTACCGGGTCCATCAAAGGGAATGATTTTACTAGGAAGCAACTTTCTAGGGAGAACGAGGAGACACCTTCATTTTCCTAGATTTATTAAGTACAGAGGTATATCATAATATAAAGCCTAAATTCATTCAGTCCGTTAAATTCCAGTGACTAACCTAATACTGTTTGGATCACTTAGAGAAGAAATTAGAAAATTCCTACATTCTAGAATGTCTATTACAATGACATTAAAAAAAAAAAAAAAAAAGAGAGAAACCTGCTCACAATCACATCTCTCAACTGTCCTTTCAATTAACAGAAGCCCAACTGAATTCTCAAAAAAACAAGAAGTCAATGACTTCAACAGCTGCAACTTCTCCACGAGATAGTAGAAGGCTTGAGTTTGATAGAAATATAGAAGTATGATTTGGCAGATTGACACTTAACAATCATGAAATATACAGTACTTGTTGGTACCTTGCCCATATAAGGGTCAATAAGATCAAAGCGCTTGCACAGAATAGATGAAGGTCTCCACTGAAACTCCTCCCGTTTTGGGTACATACTTGTTGCCGCTAAGCCATCATCTTGACCAAATTTAGCTAGCTGCAAAACAGCAGTTAGAAAACAGAACGAAACTGCCAACTTATGAATGTTCACTCAGGAGTTGGATAATGTACATACCTCTGCTGCTCCAGAAGTGAATTGCAATCCTGCAGTAGCTAACATACTTGAGAACAACTCACTAGGTGGAACACTTTCTTTTCCATGGTTTCCTTTATTTATTGTCTCAGCTACAGACTCAAATTCTAATCTTTCGCGAGCACGGGCAGCTTCAGACATATTACTTGCTCCACTACCGTCTTTAGGGCGAAGACCACCATGATATTTCTCCTTCAGAAACTGCTCGAACCTTTCCTGCTTAGCAGGATCATCTTGAAAAGGTTTTGCAGATTCAAGAAGTTCATTCTGGAGACAGAAGTTCAGAATCAACAAAGACCAAAAACAAATTGCAACATATGATGGCAAAAACTAATTAAAGTATACCTTTCTAACCTCTAAAGCATTTTTAAGACCTTAAACACTAATTAGCTAGTTACTCAGCACCAAATCTGAACACAGCTCGATATATGAACAAGAAAACTTTCAACTAGGAGAAAGAGTGGCCAATTTTGGTACTTATACATAAAATATCAATTTTCAACTAAAAATTGAGCAAAACAATTAAAGCCCAAAAGGAAAAAAAGAACTGGCTCCCATTCATGAACACCAGAAACATCAAGCAGTAAGACACTACCAGGACTAACCCCTACCAAAGTTGACTTAACAAGGTGTCAACTTAGCACATGATACATCCTAAAATTTATTCAGCCTAAAATGAATATCAAGCTAGACTTAAAGTTACTGAGTACTAAACTACTTACAATTGACACAGGTTTGGTGAATGTATCTGAAAGATTGGACGTTAAATTGATTGCATCAGCAGATATACCAGAGGAATTTGCAGCTCTCAAGCTTCTTTCAATAGGCTTCTCCCCTAATATCTGGCCACGGCTTTCTGCTGTCATCTTCTGCACTTTCCGAGACATTTTTGCATCCCACTGTTGTTTGCCTTGATCATTACGTTTATGTCTCTCCTCCCAAAGTTTCCTTGAGTAATATTCATGACCTTTTCCTCCATTCAGGAAACCAAATAGAGGGTTGAACTGATTTTTTTCTCTGGAAAGATCCTCAAGTAATTTACCAGAACGAGCTACTAATGTTGCCAACCCTTCAATCAATATTCTAAGATTATTATCCTCCGGGGGAGGAACAACAGGAGGAGGAAGACTAGGAGCTTTGTTATCGGATTCAAGGGGAGCTGCAAACTTATGATGGGGAACAAAATTCTGTGGTATCACTGGAGAATCGAATCTGTTAACATAGTAGAATAAATTGAGTTAGAGTGAAAATAAAATCGAAGTTAATGTTTTTATCATATACAACCATACACCTAAAAAGAACCAATTTCTAGAACACACAAAACAAACTTTATTCTACATGCAGTAGAAGCACGTACTAGTTACCTCATAATTCCTTGATCACATCTAGAAAAATGGCAGTTCTAAAGTAGATGCAGCTAAGGAGAAGCATTCATCAAATCCTTCATGACCACAAGAAAAGCTATGTGATGACCCTTATCGTAGAGCCAAAAGACATTTGTGGAAAAACCAAAAGGGTGTTAGGAATTTTATAAAGACTTATCTTATCAGTGGATTATAACTTCCCCTCTAGGCAATACTGTCTTTTGGTGCTGAAGCAGCAAGGATTCCTACATTTCTGACATATAAACATCTGGCCTTTACCATGCTTACAGGTCTCTCATCTTAAAAATCCACCTTAGGTTTGATTAGCTCAATTACATCCAATGAAAGGTGTACAAAACATTCTCCCTTTTTTTTAAAATAATGGTGGCTTTTGGCCAGCTTGAGCATACCTTGACTATTCCACCAGCTACTAATGCAAATACTAGCAACTTTGTCCACTAACGCTTAGGCAAATGGGAAGAAATCACTTTCGCTGAGATTGAACCATGGTCTCCAAGGTTTCGTCACATCATTGATTAATAGGTCATACCCTTGGGTGTACGTACAAAGCATTCTAGAGAAGTCTCATTTTCATCAAATAGGCGGAGTTCTAATTCAGAGCATGCATCTTCATCCCTTATAAAAAAAATAAAAGGCATCCTCATCCATAATGGAACTACCAAGACACTCTTTTTTTATGACCTGCCGTGGTGTCATGGCCAACTTTCGAGACTTGTAGCACATCTTCAGTTTTCTGCTCAACATCCCTGTTTAATGCATTCCTCCCTCAGGACTTGTTTATCTGCATGGTCTAGTGCTAGAATTGACAAATCCAGACAGAAAACAGGGGTTGTAGCTATAGACTTCTACACCTAGGCCACATATGGTTTTTTATTTACCAGACGTCATTGCTCTAAAGCAGGTGCAGTGACAAAAGCATATGGTGAAAAATGGAAAAGATACCAACAGTTTGTGTTACTTTCAGTAAAAGAATTAGTGTCATGAGAATACCTTTCCAGCTGATAGTCGGATTTTGAAGCAGCACTAAAACCAGGTAGAACATCATGTGCCTTCCTGTCCAACATTTTCAGATTCTCCGCCTTTGGTCTTGAAGGCTCTTCAACTTCTTCAACATAAGACTCTTCAAAGTCATAACCTGGTGAGAAATACTAGTCAAGATAAGAAACTTTCATGCAGAACTGTTATTCCCCCTACTTCCACACCAATAACAGCTGGAGGGGGGCAATGCAAGGTTACAAGAGCAACAAAAATTAGAAGAAAAGAAGAACTCTCATATTCTGCAATTGTCTAACCTCAAACTGAATCAAAGGAGCATTTAATAGGACAACACGGAACTTTATTCATGAAAGGTATACTTGAGAGAAGGAACAAAAATACTGGTGATCCATGATGGTCAAATGAAGTTTTTGATAAATAATAAGGAGACAACGGATCCCAACGTTAAGAAAATGTCGAGGCAAAGTACATAAAAAGGGAACTTTATTCATGAAAAGTATACTTGAGAGAAGGAACAAAAATACTGGTGATCCAGGATGGTCAAATGAAGTTTTTGATAAATAATGAGGAGACAATGGATCCCAACGTTAAGAAAATGTCGAGGCAAAGTACATAAAAAGGGAACTTTATTGTGTAGGTAAAGAACTAAGAAAGTCAACCATAGCATCCAACTCTAAAACAAATGTGAGTAGCTTTATCGCACCAAAGCTAAGCAAGAACATACTTTAGAGTTTAAGATTGACTACATGTCCATCTTGTATTCAAAGACACTAGCATTTCTTTCTCTCATATGATGGCAAAATGAAGCTGTAACCTCTAATTTAAGGGGACTACTACTTTCTTGAAAAGTGCAAGTAGTGAAGATGTTCTCTGCAAACACAAACCAAACTTGAGCTCCAAAAAGGGGCAGAAATTGCTCCTATGAATGGACTTTCATAGAATTTGCTTGTGCATTTTGCACAAACAGAATCCCATATTGACAACATATAAATTTCAAATTCATTATGCCTCAATTATCCTATTCCATACTTTCTGCTCACCAACCCCGCTACTGCCTCCCCACTTCCCCGTGCCAGTCAATGAGCATAAACTTAGTGGTGGTGATTGGTATAAGCATAACACAGCACCAAAATTTCTGCCGTGAACGAAAAAAAAGACACAGGGGAAAACTATGGTGTTGTCCTGATAAGAGAAGAACTAAAGAAGGAACAACAGGAATATCTGTAATCCATACTGCTAACTGATTGATTGGTACTTGTACATATAAACAAAAGAAACTGACTGGTATTTGTGTATTTATAATAATTGGATTGGATTTACAGCCAAAAGGAAAAGATATAACCTGATGCATACACATCTTCATCTTCAACATCAAGATCTTCAAGAGCCCCAACACCAAATCCAGGAGCAACTCTTCCTGCTGATAAAAGCAACCCAAATAGCTAAAGAGCCAACATCGGTAATGCAGTCTTTGAAAGAAGATGAGAATTAAGAGGTACTAAATGGAAAGCAAACTTAAATCTGAAACATGAGGGGTAAAGTTTGCAGTCTTTGAAAGAAGGTAAGAGGTACTAAATGGAAAGCAAGCTAAAATCTGAAAACATGAAGGGTAAATCTTACATTTGAAACCAAAAAGGCTGTCCTTCAAGACTCTATCTTGTTGCCCCGTTTCCCTACTATTAGATAGTCGTGATCTCTTCTTTTCTGAAGAAAAAAAAAGAAGCAATGCACTTATTCACAGACAATGTGTGACAGTTTAGTTACACATATTTCAATAAGGACAAGTCAGTTAACATTTTCTCTATTACTGAGACATTAAGTACCTCTGAACTCAGGAGCATTTTTGTAAGGATCATAGCCTAAACCATGCAAATCTTGCTTTGGATTAAGCAAATAAACCTAAAGAGGTAAGGAAACAAGTAGGAAAATATTAGGGAACCAGCGCATTAAAGCAAAAGGATTAACCGGAGATAGAGATGGAAGTTTGTGCAAGGATACAAAATCACTATTTTTGTTTCGAAAAGAAAAAGGAAGTGCAAGCAAATGAAAAACTTCTGATCCCGTGTATAACCATGTAATTGGAATAAATGCATCAAACCCAAATGGAGAATCCCATTTTATCTTTATCGATTCTGACAGGAATATATTGGGAAAGAGAGTTTCTCGGCATTGAATGGCATAACAGAAACTGTTCTTGGATTAACTGACCTCCGCAAGCCTGTCTGCATCGTTTAAATCTTTAATTAAGTATATCTTACAATGCTGTCTATAGAGTATACCTTTTTTATTCTCCCTTAACTCTTCATGTTCTGTAGGAACAAATTATTTTACTATGAACAAGATGTCGGGCAGAAGAACTATGTCTGCCCATGTTATTAGATCAGAAAATACACCCAATTAGTTAGTATTTTGTCGACCAAAATCCCTCCACATGTTCATAGAAGATGTAAGACTATTCATATAAATTAGGTCCCCCCCCACACACACATCGGAAAAAGCATAAGAGTCCATACAAAATTAGTTATTTAGGGGTAACCACAACCATTGACATTCCCTTCTCTCACCAGATAAAAGGTGAACTGAATGAATTTGAGCAATCATACAATCAAAGGTTCACTATAGTCAACCAGGCATTGTTCTAGTTGAAAAAGAAAGAAAAACTAAAATATGTACAACATCCACTTCTCCTAAAGATAAAGGGATTTTAAAGTAACAAACAGAGTGGTTTGGTAGCAACCCACTGCATCACTCAAAAAGAGAAAGGATAGCTAAAAACCCAACAGTTCTCCACTCACACTCGCCATCCCAGTTTTATGGTCTCATAACAATAGACCAAATGAAGCACTGCCATGAAGATGAAATGCAAGTAATAAGAAGTGGAGCTGTTTACTTCCGAAAAATGAAACAGAGAAAATATAAAGCCCTAGATGACAAAGAAAAGCCTTGAAGAAATAAAGCAACAGTTCACACCGGTGTGCTTTTAGAAAACTGGTTCCCATCATCAGTTGGTACATCCACGATAGTGTCAGCAGCATCTTCAGCTAGCCCAGAGTCCAAAGGTTGTCCGTCCACATCAGCAAAAGAAAATGCAAGAAAAGCTTTTCTTGCCTCTCTCTTAGCATCTGCCAATTAGAAAGAGAAACATGTTTATAGAATAGATTGATAGCAACAACTTCATTCATAGTTATAAAGGATGAAAACTAAATGTTTAGTTTCAAAATTCTTGAAACTTTTTTCTTAACCGACTATAAAACACTAAGAACAAAAAAAATTACGCCAAGAACAAAGTCCTAAAATGATAGCTTCTAAAAGGCAGACTCAATTCTCTCTGAGGGTATTTGTAGATGCCAAATATGTCCAAGAGATGTGCATGGGAAATGTTAAGGCATCATCAAATTAACTCTCAAAGATCAACGGAAATAATTCTGAGTTCAGACTTCCAGTCTAAATAGTTTTCTTGAACTAATGCAAAATGTGTCTAGTAAGGTCCATTTGTCAACTCCAAGATGTTTGCTTCTGGCACCTGTGAGAACTGATTGGATTATATAAAATTTTCAATGTCCAACCATCTACCCAACAGTTCAACCGGAGTAAAAAAAAAATGCATTCTCTATGAACAAGGTAAAGCACTCTGCAAAACTAGTAGAAATTCAAGAATGATTTGTCCAGCCATAAAGCTTTTCTTCAACTAGTTTAAAAACTGTGTCTAATTAAGTCCATTGACAAAATTTCTTTTCTTGCCAGGTAATGCATAGTACAATAAGTCATTAACAATATCCAGCAGACTAAGCATGACATTAGGGTACGTGCATACTATATAGTGAATCAGTATGTGAGCTGTTAATTGAGCGGCCACGCCTCCATCCCATTTTCTGCAGTAATGTGAGCCCTGCCCAAAAAATAAGAATAACATAGTGAGAAATTATTCTCTTCACAAAAAATGTACTTTTCAGTGTACATAGAATCAGACCAATGGACTCTGTCACTGGAAGTACCACTTCGTCCGGAACTGGTCCAGGTATAGCAGAGGGCCTGCAATACAAGCAAGATGTTCAAAGTATGAAAAGTGAAGATAAGAGAAACTAGAATAGTTGACTCATAGTTCAATAATGGAATTTAAGCATCTAAGGTTCCTTCAATCCAGATCTACTCGAGCGATTTGCAACTAACACTAATGAAAGAAAGTAGGAAGATTAGACATACAATTAACTCAATCATGTAGAACAAGGTAGGCGGTAGGTCTGGCATGGACAGTGTAAAAAAGCACAAAAAATAAGTGCAGCTATAATCCTCGTACATCGAGAAAACTATTCTAAATGTCAACTATGTATATCAATCAGAATAATATTTGTACATCAAGAGGATTCTAAGGTTGTCTCAGGTCATGCATTTACTATCTCACCCAATTAGTGCTCACTTTATAGTCACAAGATTGTTCAGGAAGATACAAAAACATATATCATAGTTTTTAAAGAACATGCCTTGTAGAAAAATGAGCATAAAATCCTTTCAACAGTAAAAGAAAAGATGCAGGGAACAGGGTTGCAGCTCAATTAGGTAATGATATTTAGATTATAGCAATCACATAATGCCATAAGAAAAAAAGAAAAAAACAGCTAAGGTCTAAGCTACAAACTAACAATTTTATACATAAGAAGCAGCTAAGCACAATAGAACACCTCTGCTTTTGCTCCTTTTCAGCTTGTTTACGAGCAAGTTCAGCAGCAGTAAATCCAAACGTATCATACTGCATCGATGTCCCTAGACGACCCTCCATTTCCTATGATATAAAAAACCAGAGTAAGCTTCTAGGGAACAGAAATGAATATGAACGAATGATCAGTACCAGCTCAACTCGAATATGTCATTCTTAACTTCCCACATAATTTACAAAACGAACACTTTGATGAATTCACAGAACTAGAATCAGCTTGACAACAATGACTAAGAGAAAATAACAATTAAATATCAGAAAACAAGGGAACTTGAGAAAAAAGTACACTGACTTGCACGCTTCACAATAGTCATTCAAGTACCCAGTGCTTTACACTACTACTCTACTAGGACATAACCTGCTCGGGTGGTTTACTAACTAAACCACCTTAGCATCGTCATCCTCAATCAAAATGTAGAAGCAATAATCATCAAACAGTCATTCAAATATGAATTGCTTTTTTATCAGTCTGGGTTCCTCAACCGTCTATAGTGTCACAGAATATAGTACCAGCTTTTGTGTTAGTTTTGATAACAAAACTACAGGGGAGCTCTATATAGCTTTCACAAAAATTGATCTCATCAAAATGAAAAGACGATAGCAAATGGCATCATACACCAGTGGACTTAACCATTAAATACACAGCACATGCATACGGAATCTGGCCTCATAGAAAGTATTGTTCAGTGAATGAAAGAAAAAAAAAAGGCAATGCTTAATGATTGATTTAACCAATAAATTGAAGCAATAGCAATCAGCAGATACGGTGAGTGTTTCTGAGATTAGTGGCTATCACATCATGTTTTCTGCAAAAGCTCAAGTTCAACTGCAATTTCTTTTTTTATATGTTCAAGCATACTCCACAGCTCAAATAGAAGAGACAGTGTGAACTTGGAATTGTGGCTTTCGGAAAAGAAACAGCAGAGGAAAACACACTAGATGTATATACTGGAGATCGTGCGTCTTTCAGGAAATATCTCTTAAAGTAAAAACCCCAACCTTGCAGGAGGAAGTAATTGATAACAAAGGTGAGTAAGCATCCTGAGAAGAGCATCTCGGATTATTTCATATTTTCTCCAACCAAAAGCTGATGTTTCGTCAGAGGATTGATTGACTTCTTTGGGCGTAACTCATACAAAAAATAGTATAACATATTTATATTCTTATATCTATGAAGAAAGGAAAGGAAGAGAACATACAGCTTTCTCATCATCATCCAAGAAGTTAAAGAGAGACTGTTGTTTGACTTCAGCTCTGTTTTTCCTAGATGACGTAAATGTCTGTGGAGTCCATCCTACAACATTGATATAGATGGTTCATAAAGAATCTCACATAAATAGGTCGAAAATAAAAATATCAAGAAAAATGTCACTGAAATGAAGCAGAACAATAAAATGGAAGTTACACTCTACCCTCTTTCGAGCCAACTGTATTGTAGTATCCAGCGGAAAAACCACCAGTAAATGCCCCATGAAATCTCCTCCGTCCCTCTTCATCTGTGACCTGAGAATCAATTTCGTTAACAAGTGAAAATTTCAGATAGAAGCAGATAAAAAAAATAGCTCCCAAGGATGAAAATCTTTGATCAAGCACTCATTTCAATCTACAGGGACTGGTGCTTAATGGGCTATATGTATTAGTAAAGTACTAATGTTTCGTCAAAAGGTTAAAACAAATTATCAACTCTCTCATAGTATCAATGTAAACTACCTTAAACTCAACAAGGACAACATGACATTGACAACCAAACAAAAGAAAAAGGTGCTTCGCAATGTCCATCAAACGAGGCTACATTGTCATTAAAATTCTACTAATTTCACACAAGAAACGAGCAGGAGAACTTCAAGAAACTTAATCCATCATATTCTATGTCTTCTCATCTAAAACATAGACTTCTAACTTCTAAAGAATTCAAGAAACAGTACTTTCAAGCAACTTAATCAATCATATTTGATGTCCTCTTGTCTAAAATATAGACTTCTAACTTCTAAAGAACTCAAGAAACAGTATTTTCTAACTTCTAAAGAATTCAAGAAACAGTATTTTCAAGCAACTTAATCCATCATATTCTATGTCTTATGGTCTAAAACATAGACTTCTAACTTCTAAAGAATTCAAGAAACGGTATTTTCTAACTTCTAAAGAATTCAAGAAACAGTATTTACAAGCAACTTAATCCATCATATTCTATGTCTTCTTGTCTAAAACATAAGAATTCGTATTTTCTAGCTTCTAAAGAATTCAAGAAACAGTATTTTCAAGTAAGTAGCAATTGGAATCATGAATCAATAATTCAAGAACATGAACCAACGGAAATTTTTCTATTTTCAAACCCGTGACATTGATTTTGAAATTGTTTACCTCTTGTTTCCATGCGGGAAGAGTTCGCAACTGGCCAGAGGCCTCAGCGATGGCCTTCTTCTTGCGGCTACTGACATCCTCCTCTCGTTCTATAGGTGTTCCGTAAAACACGAAATCTTCCTCGTCGCTATCCATTTTCCTATATATCTGTTGATGCTAGCGCATTACACGGGGAGAGATTATAAACCCTAGTTTCCTTGATTTTGATAAATGTGATCGTCGATTCGAAAAATTCGCCTCCCGGAGAGCCAATATAAGCCAACAGCGTGATTTCTACCCTCTGCGGGGCACTGGCGGTTCCCTTCTGTCGTATATATACTTGTGTGGTATATCTTTAGTAATTACTGTATTAACTTAGTGGTGAGTACGGAGTAATTAATTTTGGAAGGAGAATTTACAGTGGCTACTTAATCCACCATTTATACGTTTGGTTTATTTTGATTGTGTATAATTTAACTAGGTAAACCAACCAGGGTTGTGGTGGAGTGGTAAGTACTCTTTCATCCTTAACTAAAAGGTTTCGGGTTCGAGTCCCCTTGGGTACGGAGTCGCCTTTGTTAGGGAGTGTTTTACTCCCCAATGTGGGACTTCCCGGCACGAATACAGATTTAGTCAGGCTCCAATGTGGGTACCGGACATCGGGTGGAAAACCAAAAAAAAAAACTAGATAAAAAAACTAATATATGATCATTCGATAATATTCGTATTTTTGATACATACTCCTCTAGCTTTGTGGGGGAGAGAGGTCGAGATATGTATAAGATGGAACTGTATGATCATCTCTAAGAATTAAGTTATCGTGGTATATACTACTCACATATGATACAGTACATCATGTCAGAAAATGCGACTGTTAAGGATATGTTAGAAGTTTGGTGACAGACTCTATAGTCTAAATCAGTGTTTTAAAAAGCGAGGGCGTGAGGCAAGGCGAGGCGTTTTACTTAATATAGGGCGAGGCGTAAGGCTCGAGACGTGGGGTGTAAGCCCTATAGATCTTTAAAATTTTAATTTATAATATAGTATAATAATATAATAACAAACTTTCTAATAATAAAAGAATCATTTTTCAAAATTATTTTTTTACCATACTATACGATTTACCCCCTAAAAGAAAATAATTAATAGCCATACTAGTATTATAATAAAAACATCACTCCATCATGAATAAAAATAAGATTACTTTCAAATAACTAAATTAAATATAATAATTTTGATACATATGAAAAAAGCATGAAGACCAATGATAAGTGAAAAAGTAAAATTTCGCAACGTATTTTTAAAAGAAATGTTACTAATATATAATTACTTTCACAGTTTTACCAAATAGAAAAGATGCGATACTAAAACTTGTTATTTGAGTTATTCTCAATCTTCTTATCTCTATAGATTAAATATTATTATGTATCATTTAATTATTCAAGAATTATGAGGGGCAACAATGTTAACTAAAGATTGTAACACATAATTTATGTAAGATCTGTTAGGCGAGCCTCGAGCGTTGGGCGTTGGACGTGCATAGGGCATACAGTCGGGCGCTTAGGGCGTAAGTCTTACAGGACTAAGCCCCACACTTGAGTCTCAGGGAGTTTTGCTAGAATTCCGCCCTAGGGCGAGTCCCAACAGAGTTTTTTAAAATATTAGTCTAAATATTTTAGATTTTGTGTGATTAGATAAGACTACTTATAATAAAAGTTAATGATATGACAGCATAAAGCAAATGTAAAAAAAAATGATGCACAACCCAATTACAAAAGCATTAAATTGAGCGAAATAGGATTTACATGACATAATTCACATAGTCATTTTCTTTTACCAATTAAAATGATAGCACCAAAACCATAAACCAAAATGGAGCCCCAAGCCTTGCTGCAAAAGGCCCAAATTGAACGAAATGCAATTGACATCACATAATTGATAAATGTATTTGGCGCGTGTCTTTCTATGAGTTTTTAAAATTATCATTTGTGTTAGATTTCAGATTCATATATATATATATATATATATATATATGTATATGTGTGTATCTCAAATACATAAAGTGTCTAAACTCAAATATATGAAGTTAAAATTAGGTGTAATTTATTTCAGATATAGTCTATCCAAGTGGATTCTCATAAATCTGGATACACAAACTCTCTCATGTGTCGTATATATGTTGTATAGAATGTACAGATGGAGTTTAACATGATAAATGAACTACAACTACCGGCCATGTTTAGTGTTTATAATTTTTGTAAATTGAAAGTGGATGTTGTTTTCAACAAAAGTGTTTTTTCTTCTCAACAGCAATGTCAAACACACTCTAAATGGAGATGATTACATTTGATTGTATTACTAGTAGCACAAAGAGCCTGGAATAAAAGAAGGTTGTCTGAGAATGGTTTGGTCATTTACACATGACTCCAAGCACATTTGATTTGTAATTGTGACACTATAATGATTGGAAGTGCTAAAAGTGGACGAGGTAAAACTAAAATAACACTGATAAAGTTATCTTAAAATTACAATCTCACGAAATTTGTAGGAAAGAATGAGCCTCTGCATAATAAAACAACAGTCCAAATATAATTAAAAAAAAAATTCTTTGAACCTAATATTAATATCAATAAGACTATGTATAATTACTACTCAATATCAGATTAGAATATTATCGGTACCCCCCCCCCCCCGCCTTTTCATGTATATCTTCAGCCTTCATCTCTCCTTTTCACATATTAATTAATTAATTGTTTCATTTCTGTTAATGTTCATAACTATGGTGCATGTTATATGATCGAGATAGAGAATATTGCATTTGTTGCAGTTTTAAGTTTTCAGTTTTGAATTATTTTAAGTCCTCTTTGATTTTAGCTTAAGTTAAACTACTTAAGTTTTAAGTGTTATTGCCTTTGTATTAAGGTTGCAGTTTCAAGTTTAAACGATTTTAAATCCTCTTTGGTTTTAGCCGGGGGCAACTCAATGTCTTAAAAAACGAGGCATCCGCCTTAGCCTAAAAATATGAGGGACTACATTTTTCAGTAATATTAGAATTATTATAAGTTTTTTTTAAAAAAAAATAAAAAATAAAATATATATATATATATATATATATTGTGTCTTTCAATTTATTTGTCTTACTTTTTTTAGTTCATTTCAAAATATTAAAGAATGATTTTTTCTTTTTTGTAATTTAAATTTAACTTTTCACATGACATGTGTAAGACCACAAGATTAAAAGTTATTTTGGTATATATATATATATAAATTTAGTTTAAGACCATAAAATTCAAAAATATTCTTTACTTTTTAAAAATTCGTGTAAAGTCAAAATCAGATAAAAGAAGAAAATGGATGGAGTAGCATTTATAGAAAAAGTTAAAAAATAATTCATTAAAAAGGAAAAATAACTTTACATCTAGTAGTGGGTTGATTTGATCAGAAAAGTAGTATACCTCCGACTGAATCAATATCGCGTTTACAATAGTTTCCGATTCCCCCAAGCTTAGGGGTCAATTACGGGGGTAACTGGTCGATCAACTCATTTCGGGGTTAACCTGTCAATCAACTCATTTCAGGGTTAACCTGTCGATCAACTCCAGGCTGATCAAAAATAATTTTAAATATAATAACACATTGGATCTTAAAAACCTATAAGTTAACACTTTAAGTATAAAAAATCAAAAGTTTAAGGTTTTGCATTCGTTTGTGAGTCGGACGACTGTAAATCAATTTTCATGTATGGCTCTCTTTTAAAAGATCACATTTAGGAGATTCAAATTTGAACACCGCATACAAATACGGTGCAAGTTTCATCAGCAAGGAGAAGTTGACTCAACATAAACAAAGGTGTTCATTGCGCTATGGGACAAGTAGAAATAAGATGAAGAAAGTCGTTCTTGAAAATTGTTTCAAGATACGACATTTATCAGTTTTTTTTCCTTAGAAATATTTGTTGTTTGTGTAGAAAAAAAATAGTGAAGTGGGAGTGATAAGGATAATATAGTCATTTTAACTTTTTATTCATGTATTAGTTATATATGTATTAATTATTCCACCTTCTACTCCACATAAATAATATAAAAAAATTCTCATAACTTATACATGTATTAGTTACGTGGATTTCAAATTTATTAACCAGATGTCTTATAAATTTTATACCTAAATAACTTATTTCTTATCTACATATTAAACGCCGTATAAGTTATACAGACTCTAATACATGAATAAGACTTGTTTTATACAACTACGTACCAAACAACCCTTAACACTTTGCTTGGATGGTTGTTAAGTATTATTTCATTATATTTCTAGTTTGTTTTGTATTCAGGAATGAATTATATTTAAGGTTCAATTTGTATCACATCATCTATATTGTATTCTAAATAAATTTATATTCCAATTATCCAACATACAAATTCATGATCATTCAATATTTGTATCCCAAACAGATTGTTTTCTAAGAAAAAATGTATTTCTAAACTGAATGGTATTCGAAAGTGTATTATGTTCAATATACAATTTGAATCACATCATATATATATATATCACAATCACATTTGTATGTCAATTATTAAGTATATATATTCACAGTCATTCAACTTACATCATAATCAAAATTAACAAAGTTGTATTCCAAATATATTTGTATTCCGATCTATATTATGCAAGAAGAGTAATGATAAACTGTTGCTTCAATTGTGTATTCAAAAATTGCTTGATAGACATATCAACAATTTTAAAAAACGATGATAAGTTGGTAAGATTTTGAATTTCAAGGACGATTAACAGTAGTGAATTGAATTCAAGGAAGAAGGAGGAGAATCAAGTCCCTATAATTATCAAATTTGTATTCCAAACATATTTGTATTCTAATTTATATTATGCAACAAGAACAATGATGAATTGCTGCTAAAATGCAATAAGTATAATTTAAGTATGAGTTTGTATTTCAACGAGATTTATTCACAGATCTATCATCGATTATGCTTCGAAGATCGATTATGAATTGACAATTCTATATTTCAACGAGATTCTCTGATCGATACTCTAATTTAGGTTTGTGCAGGAAGAACAATGAAGAATTACTACTCCAATTTTGCATTCAAAAATTGCTTCACAGATCTATTAGAGATTTTAAAATTTCCAGCAAAAACGATGAAGAACTGAATCGGTCTTTGAATTTCAAAGACGATTAACAATAGCGATTTGAATTCACGTATTTAGTGATATTGTATTATTCGAGGAAGGAGAAGAATCAAGTGCTTATTTGAGTCTCCCGTATGTAACGAAAGTAAGTGAGCAATTTCAGATTTTTTACCTAATTTGAAAGATTTTCTACCGTAATTTACTTTAATTGATTTTTTTGTATTTGTATCATTTTTAACGAATCATGTGAAAAAATACAGAAATTACTTCCATGACAAATCAAAATATAGCTATTTATTGTAAATAGTAAAAATATAGATAGGAGGTCATATTAATGCTTAACATTTGTTGTTTATAAAAACTTTCCTTAAATTTAATATATTCGAAGAATAATATGCATAGCTAACACTATAATAATTAGTGTATACATATATTCTCCTATTTGATATACACTAAAACTTATTTGGTCACCTGATTAGCAAACCTCAAATTTCTTGCTAATTAAAGGCTCAAATCAAATCTTAAGCAAGAAGGGCATACATTTTAGTTAATATTTGTATAATTTCAATATTTATATATATTTACTTGTTGCTGAAATATAATTTCAAATCACTAGATGTACCAAAAAAATTCAATATATACAAATATAAATCACATCAAAAGAAAATTTTAATCCCTATATTAATAAATTCAAAATTTATATTTGATTTTGTATCAATTACACAAATTATACAAATATAAATTATTAGATATATCAATTATACATACCATCCTACCTTCAGGAATACAAATATAACTCAATGCAAATACAATTCAATCAGATTTTCGTATTATGTAGAAACACAAAAAATAAAAACAAAAAAAAATTCAAACGATACATAAACAAATCTATTCGATCTTAATATAATTTTGAAACACAAAATACAAAACAAAAAAATCAATAAATATAAATACAATTCAATTTGTTCTTCGCGTAATTTCGGAACAAAAAAATACCAATAGAAAATCAATTGATATAAATACAATGGGTAATTCGTGAGATTTTTCCGTGATTCGAGAAATTTTTTCCGTAATTTATGGGATTTTTTTTCAATTTTTTTGTGTATTTATTATTAATTAAATTGAGAGTCCTATTTATATAAATATTTAATAGAACTATGCAAGATATAACCTGAATAGCTACTCAAACTATAACTACTCTATGCAATTAGCCAAACATTAGCTATTAGCCGAAAAGCCCAATCTTACCATAGAGCAGAGCCCAATTACTAAAAGCCCAATCTGAACGAAATGAAATGAAGCATCACATAATCGGCAAATCCAGCAGAGATCGGAAACTTTCTCGTCTCCTCTCCCTTTCATTGATGACACCACTACTAACTCCATCTACCAAAATCTTCTTTCCATTTTGCTGAAAACTATATAAGCAATATACGTCACCGTTACCCCCACACACTTCGCTCATGCGTGCTTACCACGCCCCTTTTAGCATTCACAATGATGATGGGACCCACTGCTCATGCGCGACACGTATCCATCCGCGCGTGGAGAATCCCTTGTTGGATGCGCTTTGCCCTAGTCGTCTGCGAACACATCCTTCTCTCTCTATATCCACCATGAACCACCACCGTACTCCGATCACCTTCTTCGATCTTCTTTCAAATTCTTCAAGTCGGCCGATTTGCTGCTCCTCTTGCCGATCTACTAGTTTCGCAACTTTTCTTTCTGAGGTAAGAATACTTGTTGAAGCTATTCTCATCGTATTCAGTCGTTGCCTTCGCTTTTGTTTGATGTGTAGAAACTTGATACTTTTTTCTAAGAATTTGTGAATTTGATTTTGAAGGATTAAAATGGAACCGATGGATATCGTTGGTAAGACGAAGGAGGATGCTTCGCTTCCCAAAGGTTTTCCTCCTTTCCTCCATGTTCTGTTTGATTATCTTTGAAACCTAATCATCGAGATTTTGAGCGGATGAATAGGGAGTAAGCAGAGGGGGATATTAGTTGTTTTTGGAGGGGTGATTCAGGGTAATTAAAAGCAATTAAATTTTTACAAGGCTGGGATATACTAGAAATTCATACAGGGATTCATGAAATACTAAGTGTGATGATACCTAAGATTGGAACTTGTGACCTAAAGCAGTTTTTGAACCCCTTTTACTGCTACCCTAGAAACTTCTCTTATGTCAAAGGAATTCAACCGTTTATATATAACCAATGAAATCTTTTTTGCCATATTTCACCATTCAATTTTCTTGCAAAAAAGGGTTCAATAAAACCTTTTGTCTCCCCTTAGCTCTCTCCCTGTTGAGTGGAATTTCTGATTTATTTTCTGAAGAGGGTAAAACTTAACTTGTCTGTGACTTAAGTGATACTAATTGCTTTTGCAAAGAATTCGATAATTAGAGTGATGCGATTGGTGATTTCAACTGCAAAAGCCAAATAGTGGTAATATTGAAGTTCTTTTTTGTTGCTTCTGGTTTCACCTTGTCTGAATTATTTTGTTTTCCTCATGAGTTTGCTATTTGGGATAGATGAGTGAGTTTGCCTGATGGTTTACTTACTTTTTTCCTTGATTCGAAATTCTAAATATACTGATAATACAATTTTCTCTTATCAGCAACTATGACAAAGATTATTAAAGAAATGTTGCCCCCTGATGTTCGTGTTGCCCGAGATACGCAGGATCTTTTAATTGAATGTTGTGTAGGTGAGTTGATTTTAGTTTGCCTGATCTAATTTTTTTTATTTTCTTTAAAATTCTGTTGATGTGTTGTGCTGTTACCAGTAGGGCTTCTAATAGCAACTATGCTTCTCTAGAATTTAAGGGGGACTAAGTGTTGGCCTGTGCTGTTGGGAGTAGTACTTACATAGGAGGACTATGGTTTAATATGAAAGTTTTGTGCTAGTTGTTTGTTAGCTCTTGGTTTCACTCTGTCGACACAAGACAGGGAATGTGATAAGCATCGGAAGGTTTAGAACATAGTTGGATAATACAGGTCACTTTGAAGGCATTCAAGTTCTTTTTTGAGTTATATTCTATAGGAAGATGACTCCTGGTAACTTAAAAAGTGAGACTTTTGATGAAACTTGATCATTGTTCTGTTAAACTAACTTATTCCTTAGATCCTTATTTTTTTCCTGATAAGGTAACCTATTTCATAATTGTTTTGTTAAACTAAGCATAACGATTTGTTACATGACACTACTTTTATTACTTATTTCTGCTGATATTTTTTCAATAAGTACATTTTCACTGATGTTTTGGCTGGTGATTTGTGTTTGCTATTTCAACAGGATTGAAGTCTATCCTATGTTCTTTCCTTCTATTAGATAAATATAACTTCATCTCTTTACATTCCTTAAAATTAAATCATAGCTTGATTTCATATTTGAAGGATCTTCTTATGGTGGTTCTGATTTTAATTTGCATGGTATTCCACCTTTCTTTGTTCTTGTGCAGAGTTCATCAATCTTATCTCATCAGAATCAAATGAAGTTTGTAATAGAGAAGATAAACGAACAATTGCACCAGAACATGTACTCAAGGCCTTAGAGGTACTTCTTGATCCTGGAGTTGCTCTATTATGTTCATCATCATCATCTTGCTCTTTTTGCAATTCTCTTCTGTTCTCAGCTGCAGTCACCATAAGCATGAGTTCATTTGAAGGTGATTTAAAGAATTTCAAACCTAGTTCTCATCTGAGGTCACAAAGTGGCATGGTACCAATAAGAATGATGTAATGCAAACCTTGTTAATTAGTTTCATGTTTGGTTTGGTATGGTAGTGATGTTAGGCAACATCAAGATCACACTCATGCTTTAAGTCTCTAGCAAAAACTTTTCACCATGAAACCATGGACCAGTTTTAGTTTTCATTTCTTAAATACTTCTATAATTGTTACTGTTGCATCATTATCGTAACAAAAATAAAAATAAAAATGATAGTGTTAAATAACAAGAGAACTTAATTAAATAGTTACTTTAGGTCAGATTTAATATGTTAGCCCGTGAAAATTTGTTCTATATCCTACCCACATCCTGGGAATGATAAACACTTTTGGCTTTCAGGTTCTTGGCTTTGGGGAATATACTGAAGAAGTTTATGCTGCATATGAACAACACAAGTTGGAGACTGTGGTACGTAGGAGAGCTAGTTTCTGTCTTCTTACATTGTTGGAAATTGGAATCTATGAATGGCCTAAAAGTTAGGATGTATGAAGGATCCTTTTGCTGTTGTAACAAAGTCATTTATTCCTTTTCTTTTCTCACCCTTGGTCCAAAACCTCTCTGCATGTGGCTAGAGCTAGGCGACATTTATTTTGAATTCAAATAAGTTTTGCGACCATGTGAAACGATTTAATGGTGAAAAAATCTTCATTCACGATTGTCCTTTTGCTTTGTGTTTCTCCCATAGGACACTGTGAGAGCTGGGAAGTGGAGCAATAATGTAGCTGAAATGACTGAAGAAGAAGCATTAGCTGCACAACAAAGGATGTTTGCTGAAGCACGTGCGAGGATGAATGGAGTTGTTACAGTTCCGCCCAAACAGCAAGACCCGGAAACAGAGCAAAAATTGGACTGCTAACTTAGGGCGTAGTTTTTTTCTGTAGGCAAGCACCTCTTTAGTTTTTACAGTTGGTTTCTCTTTTATTATGTACAAAAAGCTCCCCTGGCACTTTTGCCTGCTTGTGAACTTGAGTTCAATTTGTACTCTTTTAATTATGTCTATATTTTCTGTAATTAATGAATTTTCTTCAGAATAGTCTCTACGGCCTACAAGTGCTTTCAGTATATTTTTTTTATTTGTCAAGAGTGGGAATTGCTGGGGCTCTTTATCATCAGTTGGCCCTTTCACACTAATTGGCCGACTCAGCCCCCACCCAGGACCAATGTGATTGATTGCGTTGGGGTTTGCATCTTTATTACTTTTACCTAATAAAAAAAATAGTCACAGCACTGAAACCCATTAGGTGACGAATGATGAATGTGATGGTCGCTATACACTTATTTGGTCATTGTTGTAATGGCTTTACAACTCAACTTAGTGGTCATGGCAATAACCTAGGGTCCTCCTTGTAAGTTGCCTAAATTGGTGTTTCCTGTGTACTTTGGATCCACCATTATCCCTTACTGACTTTGTTTCTACTAGGATTTGACTCATGATTTCCTATAGTGATTCACTCACTTCTTTGACTGCTAAGTCGTGCCTTTGGTGCTCCGCCTTACTCGGTTTTGGTGCAAATCTTTTACCCTTCCAAAGAAGGGAAACTAAGAATTCAAACATTGATGAAAAAGCCTTCGCTATTTAGGCCCACCATATGGTTGGCATTTTTCTCTTTTCCTGCAAAAAAGAATGAAAGAGGAATAAGAGAATTAAATCCCTTATTAGAGTGTCAGTTTTGATGCACTGTATATCGCAGGTTATTGTGTCTTGAGTAGTAACATAATATTTCATCTATTTTTCAACGTTTCAGAATGTGTGTGATTACATATCTGAGGCAAACATCATTAGTGGTGTGCAGGTTTTATCATACATGAAGCAGAAGGTTGTGTTGGGAGGATGTCTAGTGTAAATAGTGATGCTTCTTTAGTTCTCTCTTTCACTGTGATTTTTGTGACCACACTGTTTTTGTTCAGGTCAAAAAAGAGCCAGTCAAGCTATTTTTTTCTCACCATACCCCACAAGAAAGTGAAATAACACATCTTATGTCTCCCTGAGATTCCTTTCTTTATTTCAAAACATTTACCTTTCTCTCCTCACATCCTCTCAAGCCTTCACCTTTCCCTGTGCTGTGTTATACTACTCCCAATTCCCATGACACAATTGGTGGGGACACTTGTGTTTTTCTTTATCAGATTCTTATTTGTTTGAACAAAGTAGTAGAAGAAGCAAAACAAATAAAAAAATAAGATAAAGAGAGAAAAAGAAAATCCCTTGAATAAAGAAGTAGTAGTAACAAAAATCTCTTTGCCCCTCACTCTTCCATTACTTTAAAGGTGCATCTCCTACTCTTTTCTTAGATGAAGACAATCATGGCAAAGAGTTTCCAAGACTTGTCCTCTAAGAGGCAGTTCCACTGGACAGCTAAAGTCAGCAATGAAGAAGAAGTAACATCAAAAGATTCATCTCCAAACAGAAATGAAGAAGGGAAAACAGAGAATATAAAGGTACATTCTTTCAAGAATCCTGAAGTTTCAAACACCAAGTCATCAACTTTAAACACCATCCATGAAAACAAGGCTGAGGACAAACAAGAATCTTCTTCAGCAACTAGGAGGAAGCTGCAGACAATAGCAGTAGCCAGACTAAAATCTGTCCTAACAGCTTTCGGGCGAAACAGGTCTAACTTCCAACAAGGCCTTGGAACCAGAGTTGTAGGCACTCTTTTTGGGCACAGGCGTGGACATGTACATTTTGCATTTCAAAAAGATTCCACCTCCCAGCCAGCCTTCTTAGTTGAACTAGCCACACCTATAAGTGGTCTAGTCAGAGAAATGGCGTCTGGATTGGTCCGAATCGCGTTGGAATGCGATAAGGAGGAAGAGAAAAAAGTGTCTAGACTCATTGATGAGCCTGTGTGGAGGACTTACTGCAATGGTAAAAAATGTGGGTTTGCAACAAGAAGAGAAATTGGGGCAAAAGAAGTGCAGATTCTAAAAGCAGTGGAGCCAATATCAATGGGTGCTGGTGTTTTGCCAGGGAATGGTGAAGAAGAAAGTGCTGATTCTGGTGAGATTATGTATATGAGGGCTAAATTTGAGAGAGTTATTGGATCTAGAGATTCAGAGGCATTCTACATGATGAATCCTGATAGTAATGGAGCTCCTGAACTTAGCATTTATTTGCTAAGAGTTTAAGGTTTATCACTTATTAGAATATTAGATTAAGTCCTTTTCTTTCCTCTTCTATCTTGAAGAGTTTAACTGAATATATTGAGATCTAGCAATGTTGTATGTTTTTATTTTCTTTGTTATTTTGGATAACAATGGGTTACTGTAATCTTTTTTTCTCTTTCTTGGGTGGAATGGAAAATATATGTTACCTATAAATGATTGAATTAGTGCATGATCAGATAAGACAAATATTTATTCTTTTTGTCTTCTAATTCTCTGTTGATACCATGGCATTTTGTGATGAAATTCTTGAATCTCTTAGCACTAACACCCCTTTACTAATTGTGATGACAAAAGGGGTTTGTTATTCCTTTTGCTTCTTTTCTTGACTGCTTTTTTCTCTCTCAAATCTTTAGAGATTTGCTAGGTTCCTTTTTCTGGCAAGTAACTAGATACAATACTAGATAAATTCTGATCCAAAGGGTATAAAAATTGCATGTTCCAATCATTGGTTTTGGTGTCTAGACTTGATCAAAGTAACATGAGAATCCCAAGAAGTTAAACTATTACTACTACTACTAATAAAGCTCAATCATAGAAGTTCTCAAAAGCAAAAATCAACTCAAATGACTGACATGTTACTCAGCTTTCCCTTTACACCATTAGAAGTTTCAAAATTACCAGATTTTTCCATCTTTTATTTGACAGACATATCCATTATCAAGGATGTGTTTAAAAGCTAGATAGAGAAGGTTAAAAAGGACAACATGATACACTAAACTCTCGCTACGCAAGGAATCAACGGAAGGGCTTGAATTTGTGACCTCTTGATCATACAATGACAACTTTAATCGCTGCGTCAAGATTCATTCGATTGAGAAGGTTAAAAATGGCAACATGATACACCAAACTCCCACTACTCCATGAATCTAGGGAAAGGCCCGAATTACATTGGATGTACGTACACGTAATTACTTTGCATTTCTTCAAGAAACTGTTTTCACAGTTTGAATCCATGACCTCTCGATCATATGACCACAACTTCTATTGTTGTCCCAAAATTTTATTTAGGTAAATATGTCCATTTGCTTGCCTCAATAATGTTCTGACCCCTTATTAATGACTAATAAATGAAATAATAAAGGGGTAGGTAAACTATGATGCTATTAGAACAAAAGCTGTATATATTCATTCATTCAAACAAAAGTTTTGTTTACCGTAAGTAATGATTCTTCTCCTATTTTCAAGGCTTTATATTCATTTGTTTTATTTGCAATATCCTTTATACAAAGTGAAAAAGATAAGGAGGACATCTTAGTGGATGTGTGATGGAGTACAACAATCAAATAAATGAAAATATCAAAATTAATAAGATTACATTTTCACAGTAGCCGAGGTTTTCTTTTGATCATGTTGTTATCATTATTCAAAGTTTCAATAGTTGTTTATTGCATTATTGGCAAATCCACTATTTAAAGTTTATAGATATTTAGACGATTTCAAGTTAATAAATAATAATAATTGAGTTCACAGACACATATTTAATAGATTTCTTAATAAAGATACAAGATCAATGCAATAACTATTAATTCCCAAAAATCCATATATTATGATTTGAATCCGCGGCTACTTAATCAAATCAATTTTTTAAGCTCAAAAAATGCTGAGGAATTGTTTTTGTCTTTAGTATGTCCCATCTAATCATGTATAATCATTTGCAAATTCAATTGCAATTTGCTAGATAATGAATTAAGTAGGAAAAATATTAGTTACAAAAATGAAAATCTCAAGGATTTTAGAGGTCCTAGCAAGATATGACAGTTTAAAGTACGTAGGGTATAAACATTATTTTGGGGTATGTTATGATTATTTCACTCTGTTACTAATGCTTCAATCATTAGGAAAGTAGAGTGCATTTATTTTAATTATTGCTTGCTAAATATACCAATATTTAATTTGTTAACATTTTCTTGTTTTTTTGTCTATCACGCAAAAATAATTTTCCTTAGCTAGTTTCACATCTTCATGAGGCCTCGTCTTGCAGGACCGTTGTTAAAAGAGCATTCAGACATTTAGGTAAAAAAATAAAAAAAGAATGAAGATAACGTTCGATCGTGGGATATTATAATTCAAATCTCATCATAAATTTTAAAAAAAATAATGCTTAATTGGTACCTAATTTCATCTCATAATGTTTAAATTTTAGTGACAGAGTTATCTTATACCTTTTGTTGACACAAGGTAATAAGTAACGAAACAACATTCGTAATGAAGTCAAGGTCATCTCATATATGGGAGTTGCCTAATATCTTTGTTGATGCGGGGTAATAAGTACAGATGAAATAATCAAAATACGCCCGAGTTGATCCAAATACAACACTATTTTTCTCTAAAAAGAAAAGAATAAACAGGAAACAACATTCATAGTGATGTCAATTTCAATGGGTTAACCAACTTCTGATTAGGCTTACACTTGGTAGCCTATATTTAGCTGGATAATTTTCTAGCGTTTGATTCATTCAAGTCTTATCGTTTCCAGCTAATTTTCTAACGTTCATTTAAATCTTATCGTTTCGTCTTCGATGCTGTGTTTAAATATACTTTTGAACTATTCAAATTGAGACAATTTACCATATATTACCTCCCAAATCGTTCAAATATGCCCTCTAATGAGCAAAATAACTCAAAAATTAGTAGACTATTGTGGAGAGACTAAGCTCTATTTCAGCGATTGGACTCTCTTACTGCGATTAGCTCCTACTAGTAAGAAGTTGTTCCTGACCCAGGTATACCCTTACTTTACTAATTAGTGCTCCAAAACAAGGAAAAATGAGTCATAGACAAAAAAATAAATAAATAAAAATGGAGCTTAAGTTACCTTATTCTTCTTTCATGTCCAAACAGAACTTCTCCATATTTCTTTGACTGCTTAAACTCTGAGAAAGTATGTAGAACAGATATGTAGTTGCTTTGAAAGAATACCAGGATTTTTTATCAGTTAAATCCTGGTGTGAAGCTCTTTTTTCTTACTTTTTGCCTATTTAAACTTTCTTGACTAGTGCTGTTCCAATTTTGTTTCCCCTCTAAGAAAATTCATCATTCAACAACATGTGTCCAAAAGCACACTAATATACAGAAACTTGAAGCAAATGTGCTTCAAAATTTTCATAACAGAAAAAACAATGAAATAATATTAATAACATGACTTCAATAAGCCCAAGTAATCTGGAAGAAAAAAGACAAAGAGAAGTCATAAACAACTAGAGATTTAATCACTGTTAGACAGTTAGTCTGTTGTCTAATACTAGTGAATGAGTGCTCCTCCATTGCCTTGCTCCGGTGTGACAAATGATAAGCTTGATTGTGAACCGCCGCTAGCTAGACTGGAATCGCCAAGTGATCTGCTTTCCTTAGTGCTTTACATTCTGGCGAGCAAATCCTGGCTGAGTGGTGCAATTGAATACATGCGGCCCAAACATGAACACAAACCAGAAACATGGATATGCAAGCTGCATCAGTTTGCAGAAGAAAGAAACTCAAAGGTACACTTTTAAAGCATGATTATGAAAGTTGGTTGTTGTGCCAGTGAAAAATGTAGATAAACTTCTTGTGCCAGAGAGACTAATGTTTTTATACTATTGCACTGAGACGGACTTAAATGGAGTGACATGGACGGTGAGGATTCATATAGTCAACTTCACTTGATTGGGATTGAGGAGTAGTTGTATCTGTTTTTGATGTTGTATGATGCTATGGATTTTCAAGAAACATCTAATCTTTTTCTAGTAAGCTAAAATTTAAAATCTATTATTAGGACCATTGTTCACTTACAAAAGTTCATATCTAACACATGAGTAAAGAATTGATGAACTATTCAGCCAGGTGAAGTGAATGTAGAAGAAGATATGAAAATATACTTGAAGAAGCATGCATGGATAGCCAAAAACTTGACAAAATAAATGCCATGTGAAATGAAAGTAGAAAATATCGAATGTACCTGGAGAAGCATGGATGGAGCTGCTACTGTTTCAGTATTAACATGGCTTCTGGTCTTTCTACCATTTAAAGTGACAACTGATGGACTGTTAGCTGTTGTTATATCCCAGAAGCTGCGTTTTTTTGCCGTGGGAGCTGGAGAATGAAACCGATGACTTGGACTCTTCAAATGAACATCATGTGGTTCCCTTGGCCGCAAGCTTGCCCTTGTAACAATCCTTTTTACACCACCCACTTGTGTCCCTCCTGCTGGTTTTGCACTCTTTCGTGACAACTCACGGATCGTATCATCTTTCTGCTTTATCTGCAATACATGATCCTTTTTCAGTCTCTCAATTTCTGCCTCCAATCCCTTAACCACCTTTTTTAGATCTCTAACTGGGTCATCTGCACCTTTTCTCTTTGATTCGGGGGTAAAACAATTTCCAGCCAAGAAAGAGGGTCTTGCTTTCCGTTTTTCATTTGGCTGAGCAGAAGAAGGTGCTGGTGATAAGATAGAGGAAACTATTGATGGGGCAGGAGAAGAGTTTGCAGCCAAATTTTCCTTCTGGATAGTAATCAGCTTTTGCTGCTGATGAGCCAAACGCATTCTCAATTCGCGGTTCTCTTTTTGCAGCTCAAGCAATAACTTGGCCTGATCTGTTTCAGAATCAGGCATTTGCATTTCCTCATGTGCATCATAAGCCTGCACTTGGTAAAAGGAGATATTAGGATGATAATGCATCCTTAAAATACTGAAAATAATAGATGCTTCACAGCTAATGTATTTGTCAACTGCATCTGCATGTCATTACGGACTGCTCTGGCATTAGATGAAAAACATTGAGTTGGAATTAACTTTTAGAAGCATTACTATTCATTCTTTTTTCAAACTCATGATACTTCAATGGAGATAAGTAGCATTACACACACTGCAATGAATGTACACCTCCTTTTAAGGCACTGTTTACATAGTATGATAGCAAGATGCAGAAAGATAGTATGACTGAAGAGGGCTAGAGATTTTAGTATCTAAAAGTAACTTCTAAAATGACACATTCATTTGAAGCAGTACACGTAGAGAATAATAAATCAATCAACCACACCTTAATTCCAAACTAGACATTGCATCGCCAAGGCAAAAAATCATGATGACCAATAAAAGTATTTTACTTATGATGACAACCAGACCTCAAAAAACAATGCCGCGTAGTAGTAGTTATCAGTTATCTAACCTTTGTTCGGATCTCTTTTGCTCGGTCAGCCCAGTGTAGTGTGTTTTGGGTTTCACCAAATGAAAGATTACTTGGGCTAATATTGGCAATCATAACGGTGTTACAAGCACCACCCAGTGAATCCTTGAGTAGTTGAGTGAGCTTAGAATTCCGATAAGGAATGTGCTTTTTTCCCTCAACGAGAGCATTGATGCAGCTGCTCAGCGCGAGAAGTGACTTGTTTATGTTAGCACCTTCAAGTGATCTCAGGGTTCTCTGATCAGTAGCTAGAGCTCTTTCTGAACCCGCAAGGTCAATGAGTGAAAGCTTTCCGACTCGGTTTACAATGTTATTTGAACTATCTTTGACATGGTATTCAATCACAACCTGTGTGTTGAATAAAAAATCAAGAAATGGCGGTGGTGCTGCATGAATTATAAATATGGCAAATTTGCAATGACCTGAAGAATAGCATGAGAGCGTGAGGACGTTTCATTGCAGCGGGTGGGCTCTGTGGTTCGGTTTAGGTTTCCTTGTTGGAGCAATGCCATTACCTGTTTCCATAAAAGAAATACAGGTAAACAAAACTTTGATTCAGCAACTAATACTCTACTATGACCAAACTAAAAGAAAACAAGGATACATACTTCATCTGTGGAGTATGCTCTATACTGTGTAAGCCCTGCTGCCACTATACCCTGCATTATAAGCAGTGTGAGATGATCTTCCTTTTGCTAATTTCTTTCTATATATGGAAATCTCTGATCAGAAATGCTACAACTACTAGTAGACAAGTATAAAAGATGGGACAACAAAAGAAAATTATCGAGCAGTAAGCAGTTTATCCATTTCAGAAACAAATGGCAATCACTAATGTTTGTGAAGCTGATCATTCTTTAGAAATAAGCAAATACCTGTTTATCTTCTCTTAGGACTAAAGGCCTCCCAGGGGACAGTAAATCTCTAACAGTTTCATTGTAGACCTCTAGATATGAAAGATGAACAACATGATTCCCATCATAGCTCCTTTGCCGTATTTTGCTAAAGAGATCCTTGATTGCTAAAACCATTACCCCAGGATTCTCAATTGTACCGAGCATTGTGTATGTCTTTCCAGCACCTGTGGCACCATAGCAAAACACAGAACCATTTCTTCCCTGCAGAACTGCTTCCACAAGCTCTGCTGTTCTGGAAAATACAAAAATCCAAATGTTCAGTTCTATCTACAGTTTAATCAAGGAGGAGTAGACTTAGGTAGTTTTACCTCTGATAGCAAAAGCTTGACCTCAAGAAAATTAAAATAAAATAAAATCCCCTCTCATCAAACAATCCATTAAACCTCACAATTCTGTTAAGCTTTCACTATTTTGACAATCAATCAACCAATCCTTATGACTCATTACCATGTATGGTCTGATAAATGAATATATTCATTCCGCTCTATTTAGGTCCATTTTATTCCAATAGTTCAGTGTAAAAAAAGCCTTAACGAGAACACTTAGCCTACCAAATATAACAACTAGGTAAGGTCTGCTAGACAGACAATGTCCTCAGTCAGAAGCCTTAAACTAACAAATACCCATACCTCTAAAATGCAAATTTTGAAGCTTTTGGACCTCAAGGGACTACCTACAAATGACACTGCAGGCACAAACTTATCAAGTTGCTACCACGCTAACATCAAAGGCTTTTTGACATTAAAAGATCTACAAATGACACTGCAGCCACAAACTATCAAGTTGGTACCACACTAACATCAAAGCCTTTAAGAAGTAAAAAGATACTACACACGACACTGCAGCCACAAACTATCAAGTTGCTACCACATTAGCATCAAAGGCTTTTATAAACAAAAAGATAATTACGAATGACACTGCAGCCACAAACTATCAAGTTGCCACCACACTAACATCAGAGGCTTTTAGACCTTAAACAGGTTCTACAAATGACACTGCAGCCACAAATTATTAAGTTACTAACACACCAATATCAATGGCTCATAGTATTGACAAGTTTGACAATTGTTGTTTTCTTGATTAATCGATCATGGATGAATTGGTGAAATCAGCAGAAAGTTATTAAAATTGTTCCAACTCACGTTGTGGAATAAACATCATGCTGAGTAGCAGTATCAGGAAAGGAAGCATCAAAAGTAAAATGGCGCCCCCTGAGCCTCTTCAGCCTAAGGTAATCATTCTCAGTGGCGAATTCAGTCAGATAAACATCTCTTCCATCCACTATTTTCACACAACACCTGGCTCCAGCTTCTCTCTCCTTTCTTGAAATTGGCCTTAGCCTTACAAAAACAAGAATTCTACTACCACCATCATCACTGCCCCCACCCTTGCTAGCTGCTTTCTCCGAAATGGTATCTAACTCTTGTACATTTTCTTTCACTATCCTTCTAGTTGCCCTAGGTTCTGTATGTGGCATTGTTGAGCTTCCCAATGAGAGCTTTCTTGCCACAGTACTCGACGCATTCACCCTTTTTGGGTATGAAAATCCTACTATTCTGTCACCACCTGCCACCACCGCGACATTTTCCTTCCCATCATCCAACCCTGAAGGTGGCGGCGGAGCCACATAAGTTCTTGTTACAGTTGAACTATGCATAGTGTTCTCCCTCATCACATGACTAATTGGCTTTGATTGTTTTTGCTCTTTCTCAGCTCTTCTACCTGAACTGACAAGGTCTACACTAGGGTGACTCGATAATCTTGAATCTTCAGGCTTGACAGATTGATTCTTGATAGCCGCAGAGCCTTGCTTTTGCTGTTCATACAAAAGGGTAAGTGCTTTCATCTTCTCTTTCAAACCATGGTGTGGATTCCTCAAATTTCGAGCCATTTGGGTATCTTCTTGATCTGTTCTTGGTCTAATTCTTTGATCATTCTGCGGCTGCGAGTCAGTTATCTGAGATCTTGTGAAAACTGGCATTCTATCAAAAAAATCTCACAGTCCCAAACATGCCCTTGCTGATTCCCGAGTAACCCAGTAGCTAAAACTGTTTAGATTGCAAGAAAGTTGACAACTTCCAGTGAAAATTCAAAGATTCTTGATAGAATCGAAGCTAATTAGCTAAATTGGGTCTCGAGTAAACAGAAGAAATGAGAAGTTGGGGAAAGAGGGAAAGAACAAGATCCTGTATATTGGGGGATTAACATGAACCGTTGATTTGAGAGAGATCGACGGCTGACAGTAAACCAATTTTGAAATTATAGTAATTTGTAACGGTCATATTAAGTGTCAGATTGTGAAAGGTCCGTTATAAACAAGTATTGGGGTCCATCACGGTAAATCTTCACCTTTATTTATTGTGAGATACCTAATATATTAAAACTGATGATAATTATATTATAGGGTAGAATCTTTGACATCGTAGTTCATCAAAACAGGTTGAATTAATTGAGCGTGTGATATTTTAAATGAAATTGAGTTTCAGATTAAAATTATTTTTTATATATTTTCTCGATCAAGCTCAATGCACAAGACTTGCTTGATGACTTGCTTGATGTGATTTTGTGTAATTCGAATTTCCTGGTTAACACAAACTCCCCATATGAGTGAACTCTTAAATTTCATAAAGTACAAACTAGTTTTACCTTTTACCTTTTGACCTAAAAAGGAAAACTAATGATATATTTTTTTCTTGCTTTTGTATTCTTTTTGTTAAACTAAAGTGCTTGTTTGCTGGTAACTGTGAACTCCACAAGTCAAAAGGCATTTCCTGTGTATTTTCTACAAGTGGGATAGATCTAGTCCATGTGACATGTATGACAGGATATTATTTTGTTAAAACAATATTTTTCACACACTACAAAGCATTTTTTGTCCAAAGGGAAATATATTTTCCAATAATATGACCTTGGTCCTACCAAACACCCCTCGTCAAATTAGCTTATTATAATTTATAATTATAAAATGTCATGTTGCACTTTATTAGATAAGATTGAGCAAGTTGAAAAGGTGAGGGGAAGAATTAGGTGTAAATTTGTATAGTAATAAGGTGATAAAGTTTTAACTTTCAAGAATGTAGCATATTTTGTGAAACTATCATTTATCATATTAGTTTCAAAATCATAAAGAATTAATAATAAAAGCATATATGAACATGATTTTTGGATAATAATGAGATAAATTTTGAAGTTCAGGGATTTGATTGATTATCAACATTCAACACAATCAATCAAAATTACTAGATTATGTATAGACAAAAAAAAAAATCGACCTCAATAATTATATAAAATTAATAAATACAAGATGTAGAACTATAATATACACACTTATATTTTAATTATAAGTCATCAATATATATTTATCAACTTAACTTTTAACCGTTGATATTAAATTATTTGCTTTAGTGTCACCATTCTATTGTCAATTTCTATGGAGCATGAAATAAAGGACGATTTGCTTTTACCTTCCTAGTAAATACAAAATAACAACCGGAGTTTGCTATACAATACCCACATGTTTTGGGCTTCCCTTTGCTAAAACTAATCCTTGACTAACGATATGCAAATAAAATAGTAAAGATTGTATATAGCTAGGTACCAAAACCCCAAAACTATTTCAAATGTTGAATGAGCCACTTACGTAAATCCCACTAGTTTAAGAGTTAATTACTAGATACATTCTAGTTTGTAATATGACGTATCTAGCTAGATTTTGGTGTGTCTAGATACATGTCTGTGATCAAAATTAAGTGTAGTTTTTTCCAGATAAATTGTATCCAAGTGGATTTGTATATATTTGGAATACATAACAAATTTCGTTCGCCTCTCTCTCATCTTGCTCGCAACTCTCATATGTATCTAATATTCTAGATACTAGCGAATCATACTAGATACATACATGTATCTAGGATACATTATAATCTCACTCGCCTCTCTCCCTATTTTAGTGTATCTAGTAGCAAAATTACATGCACCTACATATACCTTCCTCAATATTTTGGTTTCTCCATGTTGATTGAATTGGATGAGTTTTGGCCCATATAAGTTTACTGAACTTGAGTTTTGGCCCATCTGAGGCCTTAATCTGACTGTCTAGCTACGTCTAGTAAGGACCTTAAGCCCATATAAGTTTTAGCCCATCTGGCCCATATAATAGCTTCATGTTTAGAATTCTCGCCAAAACCCTCCTCCCTCCGCTAAATCATCTTCTTCTTCTTCTGCATCTCTTTCTCCAGCAAACTCTCGGTTTCTCTTTCTCCGACGATATCAACTGTATGTTCCTTTTTCTCTTTTCTTTTATTTTCAACTGTATATATTCCTTACGCTGTATAAATATACCAAATCCTTTTTTTCCTTTGCGCAATGGTTTTCTAGTGGTAAAATACAGTATTTTGCTTTTACAAGTTTCGCTTACCTCGTAATATCTCAAAGAGTTCAAAGTTGTGGTGTTATACTAATTTTTTGTTTAAAAGTACGAATCTTTTTATTCAAATTGATTTATTAGAAGAACCTGTATGTGTTGTGTTATGCAGTTCACCCGCCGTTGAGTTATAAATTCTCGACCATGGCGGAGGTTGAAGAAAACCCTAATATAGTTGTTGCGGAAGAAGAGTCAATTAAGAAGAAGAGAAAGCGAAAGAGAGACAGGAAGAACAAAATGGTTACGGAAAAGGAGACTAAGAAGGAGGAAGAGAACGAGGAAGGGGAAGAGGATGATGAAGAAAGACAGGAATTGGATGATGAACTGAAGGAGGAGATTAAGAAAGAGATGAAGAGTGGGTCAGGTATTATGAGTTCAGAGTTGTTTTCTTCTGTTGAAATTTCTGACCCCACCATGAAAGCAATTAAGGATATGGGATTTGAGTACATGACTCAGGTAAATTACACGTTTTTCTTTCTCTAATTTGCATTGCTTATCCTTATCCTTAATGGCGATGCCAGTTGTTTATTAGATTTTCTATTTGCATTTTCTAGTATCTTTTCATAAACAGATAGTAGAGAAGTGAAATATAGAAATTACTAATGAATTGAACGTTGTTTCAAAACTTGATTAGATAAGTTGATAGTAATTTACCCATGAGCCACTTGACTAGATAAGTAGATAGTAATTTGCCTATAAGCCACTTGATTTATGTCTCTATTTTGGGTACTGAATCACTAACACTCATTGTTCTCATAAACTTTCCTATAATTGTTTATCTTTGGTGTTGAAGATCCAAGCCAGGGCAATTCCTCCTCTTCTGGAAGGTAAGGATGTCCTCGGAGCTGCAAGAACTGGTTCTGGTAAAACACTAGCATTTTTGATTCCAGCTGTGGAGTTATTATTTCATGTCCATTTTACACCACGTAATGGAACTGGGGTGGTTGTTATTTGCCCAACAAGAGAACTGGCTATACAGGTAAATACCTAGTCTTCCTGGTCCATCCTTTTTGCATGTTTTCCTTTTTAGTCTTCCTGCTTTTTGTTTGTCGGGGTGGGGTGGGTCAGGAAGGACGACTATATGCGGTTAGTTTATATGGCTGATCTCCTTGTTTGCATAATTCTTCTGTCCTATCAAACTGACCATCTTCACATGTTTTATCTGTCCTCAAACAAACTTGACTTCTCTTAAATATTTTTTTGTGAAGCAATTCAATTTCATTATAAGGTTACAACAACAAAGATTTTGTCAGTCCAGAATACAAAAATCCATATAGAAAGAAGTGAGAAAATCCAGGAAGGTGTCAATGTTATTTACAGGGGAATGGTTAGCCCAATTAAATAGAAAAACTAGCCTTAAGAGAACATATTTGAGTTGACTCCCCATCAAAACATCTCATATTCCCTTTTGCCACCGTATACACTAAAAAATACAAGTGGAGACCATGTTCCAGATCTTTCTGATGGGATTTTCAACTTTCTAGAGGTTCAACTGACCTAAGCTTCTCTGACAGTAAAAGGCATCTACAAGTTGAGACCATAAATAGCTAGGAACATGTTCCAAAAATGTAAATTATAGTTCCAGAATACAGACTAATATAAAGTTGGTGCTGCTTTAGAATTTATGAACTTGACGTTGACATCTTAATAACTAGAAATTAACATTTTCACGGAGCAAACGTTAAATTAGACATTTTTAAAATCAAAATCTAAGATAATAATCTATCCAGACGTTTTACTCTTTATACTGTTGAGGTCAAAATAGGTCTAGATATGGGAAGAATGGAGTAGCTTGTTCTATCCTTATCTGTTAAAGATAATTAAGGTATCTAGTTTTTACTTTCATTGAAAATCTGGGAATAAAGATGCATGTTTGAGTCTTCTACAACTAAATACATAGAGGAACTGGGATAGCTTTAAGTTCATTAGCATGGATGAGTTATTCTTTAGAGCCTTATTGATCCTTATAACAGTTTTAAATCTCTCTTGCTGACTTCCTGTGGGACTAATACAATTAGTGTGAAATGTGTTGATTAGTAAATCACTTTTATCAACATCATTTTGTCACAGTACACTTTTGTCCAGTAATAGCTTGTTGATAGCATCTTACACACAGAAAAATTACTGCATACAGAGCCGTTACAAAAAAAGTCCCAATTCTTGAAGATCATATATATTACTATCACAACTCACAAGTTTTTGTGGGTTAAACTAAATTGAGTTTGTTAATTAAACTATGAAAGTACTACATTGATTGACAGTGGTTGCCCATTTTAGTGTGTGTGTTTCAAAGCTAACCCACAGTTTAATGACTCAGACGCATGCTGTGGCAAAGGACCTTCTCAAGTATCACTCGCAGACTCTTGGGTTGGTTATTGGTGGTTCAGCAAGAAGAGCAGAGGCAGAGCGTATTGCTAAAGGGGCTAATCTCTTAGTAGGCACCCCTGGTCGACTACTTGATCATCTTAGTAATACCAAGGGTTTCATTTATAAGAACCTTAAGGTACTTAGCCTTTCTAGTGGCTCGCTATTTCTATTTATGATGTCATTTTTTAGTATGATATATTTGATATCAATTATCCTCAAATCCCGCCTATGACTTCATTAGAATTTACCTTACAAGTTATTCATAGCTTTACTTGAGCCTGTGTCCAAGGATCAGTGTGGTTTCTGAAATTATTGCTTAAACTTGCAGTGTCTCGTGATTGATGAAGCTGATAGGATTTTGGAAGCAAACTTTGAGGAAGATATGCAACAAATTCTTAAACTTCTACCAAAGGAGGTAGTCACCAAAGTAGTTGTGTTACCTACTTATTGCATGTTTGGCCAAGCTTAGTTTATTTTGAGAAATAATTTTTTCGAAAAAAAGAACTTATGGTGAGAAGCAATCTGTGTTTGGCTAATCAATGTAAAAAGCTCTTTTGAGCAACAATTAGTCTTTGACCAAGCTTTTTAAAAAGTGCTTGTGAGTGTATTTTATCGGAAGTGTTTTCCAAAAAAGTACTTTCGGGGAAAGACTTTTTTTTTTAAGCTTATGAAAAACTAATTTCTGCTACTCCCAAGAACATTTTGTTTTCTCCCAAAAACTTGGTCAAACACCTCACTTCTTAAAACTAAGCACTAGCTATTAGTCTTGTGAAAACTATATAGCTTTGTGAAATTGTTATCCACGGTGATAGTCAATTTTAAGATTAAAATAAGTACGATTTCCTGCATAAGGATTTCTTAGTGATTTTAGTTAAAACTAAGTAGAGTACAAATATGCATTTTGCTTGCCCTTGCAGGTTCTCAGTATCATTTGTTCGGTAATGTAATTTCTAGATGTTGTTACTCTGAAACTTGTGTATACAGTCACTATGTCTTGTAGGTCATTGCATGTCTTGTTTCTCAGTTATTCTTTGTATGTTCAACTATTGGTGTATTTGCTATTTTGAGTTAAAACTAATATGCTAGTTGCTGCTCTACAGGGGAGGCAGACTGCTCTCTTTTCGGCCACACAGACGAAAAAGGTATTTTAAAGCCTCTAGTTTTTCAAGTTCATCCTAGCTGAAAAGCAAGTAGTAAATTCCTGCTTTCAAGTGCATTTGTCTTGAACATTAAACATAATTTTTAAATAGAAAAGAGATAGGGATCTCCATTAAGAGACTGCTGGAAGTAATTCATGTCATGTCATATATGTTAAAAAATTTCTTCCTGAATGAAGCTACATTATCTTGTGAGTATTTGTGCTAGTGATTTTGGTGGCTAAATATAAATTTATGGTAATTTGATAAAGTGAAAAACATCGACGCATTAAATGAGGTTCGCTGAGATTTGTTCATGTTTTTAGGTTGAGGACCTTGCACGCTTATCTTTGACAGCTCCTATCTATATTGATGTGGACGATGGGAGGAGGAGGGTATGTACAAACTAATTTGTTTCCTCCTAGCATATGTTTAATTCAAGATCATGTTGTAAGCCTGTTTGAGTATATGGTTAATTCAGGTCACGAACGAAGGGCTACAACAAGGATACTGTGTTGTCCCTAGTGCCAGGAGATTTATTCTCCTTTATTCATTCTTGAAGAGGAACCTGTCAAAGAAAATAATGGTTTTCTTCTCATCTTGCAACTCTGTCAAGTTCCATTCTGAACTTCTTCGCTATATCAAGATTGAATGCCATGATATTCATGGGAAGCAAAAGCAGCAAAAACGAACATCTACCTTTTTTGATTTCTGCGATGCAAAGAAGGGCATTCTGTTATGCACAGATGTCGCCGCACGTGGTTTGGATATTCCTGCTGTGGTATGTTGCTTCTCCTCTTATCAAAGCAGTCTGTTGTCTATTCTTGGCTGGAACCTGTATATGAATTTGGGGGTTGGGGGGGGGGGGGGACCCA
>NW_006238987.1:961901-968139 GCF_000226075.1 Solanum tuberosum | reverse complement strand
GGGTGGGGGGGGGGGGTGAACCCATTCACTGTTTCTTCTCTTTTTCTGGGATTTAAGGTATGATGGTGGGGGAAATGAAACAAATCTTTAATCCTTGAAATAGAAAATGTAGTTGGTGCTCAATTACTTCTGATTCAATTATCTTTTCGTACTATCAATTGTACTTCTCTATTTCTGCTTTTGTGTGTTCTATTTGATTTGGAAGGAAGTTGTTGGTGCTTTTTTGTTAGAAGTAAAAACATTTTTTTTTACTGTACAACTTGTGAAGTGAAAAAATCAGTGACATGCTTCCTCATAAGTAGTTGAAATAACACCCCTGACAGCTCTTTCCTTTTGAAAGGTAGTAATATTGATTCTTGTTATGTCTCTCTTTCCAGGACTGGATTGTGCAGTTTGATCCCCCTGATGAACCCAAGGTAATAGGCACTTCACTTTATAAGTTTTCAGAGTTGGTTATGAAGGGATAAATTTGTGTTCCTTCTAATGTTTTTTTGTTGTAAATCTTTACAGGAATACATACACAGAGTTGGTCGAACAGCACGTGGTGAAGGTGCTAAAGGAAACGCTTTGCTATTCTTGATTCCAGAGGAGTTGCAGTTTCTTAAGTACCTGAAGGTCTCTTCATAATCACACTGTTAAATTTACAGAACAATGAAACATCTGTTAGAATTCTAAATGTGTCATCAGAAGCATTGCTTGAAGTAGGACCTAGGAGCTGTGATACTTACAAATATATTTACCAAGTATTAGTGAAATATATGTAATTAATCTGGTAAAAGCTCGGGCTAAAAGTTGGAGCTCTTCAAACAGATTTTCTCATTTTGATCGTTAGTTTTTCTTCAACTTTGCTGGCATTTCTTTCAAACTGCTTCCTGATGACTTCCATTGTTAAAGAGCAATTGAGTTATTCTATGTTTTTTACATAAGTTTGTTAAATTGTGGTTTGCATTGATAGTCTAATGTGTAGTGCTTATGACAGGCGGCAAAAGTACCTGTAAAAGAATATGAATTTGATCATAAGAAGCTGGCCAATGTGCAGTCAATCCTGGTAAATCTGCAGCTACTCGTGTTTATTTTATTTATAGCCTACCAGTGTGTTTTTTATACCTTATTATTAGGACCTTTGTGTTGAAATAAAAGAATGCATAAATTTGTTGCAGGAAAAATTGGTTGCAAACAACTATTACTTGAACCAGTCAGCTAAAGAGGCATATAGGTCCTATTTACTATCATATAATTCTCATTCCATGAAGGAAATATTCAATGTTCACCGACTTGATCTGCAGGTATGTTATCTTGCTTCCTTTTATGGTAGATACATTCTCTTAGCTGTGTAATATTTAGGAAATAAGAAAATGGATGAATCTGGGCATAAAAACCGATTCATTTTAGTGCAGCGCAAAAATACTACTTGGAAGTTCATGGTTTTATTACTAATTCAAGGGTGTTCATGTTTAACATATACAGAGTTGAAAATTCAGATCCGCAATTCCCCTTTTAAGTAGTGTTAAACCATTTCAAATCTTCTAACTTAAGGATGAAAGGAAGCATTTAGAATATGGTCCAGGCCCTTCCTGTACCTTGAAAGAATTTCAGGAGTGCTTTATTATCTTTGATCAAGTTTTTTTGTTATTCAAATTTTGTATGACATTGTGTATGTGACACATAGGACTTGAGAAATTTGCTATCTGCAATTTAGGTTGTCATATTCTGTGCATTGTCTTTCTAATGCTGGAATTGCTTATGCATTTGTATTGTAAATAAGCGGAGAGGGGTATGTACTTTGATCCAGAAATCACTTAACAGATAAAACGGTTGTTCTGCAGGCTGTAGCTTCTTCGTTCTGTTTTTCTAATCCTCCAAAAGTACACCTCAACATAGATAGCAACGCGTCCAAGTTCAGGCAGAAAAAGCGTAAAGTTGAAGGAAGCCGAAATGGGTTCAGTGAGGGCAATCCATATGGAAAGAAAGGAGCTGACGATACGAGGCAGTTTGTAAGATATTAGGGAAGGTTTTCTGCAGCAGCACAAGTTTCTGCACCAGATTCATGCCTCAAAATGTATAATTTTTCTCTAATGTAACTTATTACGTGGAAGAAGAGTTCATCATAGTTGAAGCATTTCGCACTTCAAATTTTCTGGATTTGGTCCCCTCCACAATTTTGTATTGGCATTGCCAAAGGAAGTAGAGATTCATGAATTGTTTATTTTTTCACTGATGATATGAACAATTTTCTTTTGATAAAAGATTTATCACAACATCAGTCAAAACAAGAGAAATTGACATGATCCCACATTCCTTCATGATGAAGATTAAAAATAATTGCGCTATTCTTTTTAAACTGTAAAAGGTGAACCAATTTTGTCATTCCCAAGCGACTTGTTTTTATGCTGCAAAAGTTTTTCTAAGTTTCATTATAGAAAAAAGAATAGATAACCATTCATTCGAGTTTGAACAATATCTAAATTACTGCTGTTTTATTCTTAATGGTCAATGATAGAATACTGTACTGTATTTCACATGGGGCAGATTAATTATTGGTCTAAATTTGCTATGAATCTTCATGTCATTGCAATATATGTCTCAGGGCTGCTGCTTGTATTTGAGAGGCTCTTTTGAACACAATAGCTAAACAGTCATTTCCTACTTATATATTGCAATGCCACGAAGATTCATAGCAAATTTAACAATGTAGTACAAGAAATGATCTCAAAAGATAAAATTAGGTTAAAAGGGAAGGGCATCGTACTGGCGGTTCATGGGCTCGGATGAATCCACTAGCTTTTTCGTAGATCCTATATTTGTATTCGAAAATTAAATAAATATATGTATATTAACATGTGAACCCTCAAACAAAATTGATTTAAAACTCTCAAACTCCTAACCTTGTTCCGCCTATGCGTTTAACCACTGTTATCGATAATGATTGCTTAATATTCCCATCAAGTTAGGATTTTTATCACTGTTAGGAGTTAAATTTTTGCTATAAATAATCAAGAACAATTATGACTTAACATCTACTACAAAGGGACAGTTTTGCCAACAGTGAACTCACTAATCCCAGGCTCTACTGGGAAATTGAATCAAAGAAAACTGACTAATCAGAACTGATAATATATCCCACCTAGGAAATGACTGCTTAGCTATTGTGTTCAAATTGGCATAGGAACATAAATATGAAAACATGCTTGCACAATTCTTACTACAATAATCAGAACTTCAACATTTATATATATGGGCGAAATTGAACTATATACAAATTTTTTTCAACTACATGATCCATCTAAGGAACTATATAAATATTTGATGTGTATTATATATCTTGTAGAACGGCTGAAATCTGCAACCAATCATCAGGAATATCAACAGGAATGTCCTCAAATGCTCTATACATCTCTTCCTGAAATTCATCGCTTCTAATATCATCAACTCCGTGGCCTTCTTCTACTTCATAAGTACTGTTGGGAACATCAAATTCGGTAGTTGTAGCCTCAACTGCATCTTGTTCATCACAAACCCTAACTTGATCTTCCCTTGTGGAGTAGTCGTTATTATGATTAGGTTCAAACAACATAGGTTCGATAATTCCCAAAACATCTCCATCTTGTGCCTCCATAACATGATCCACATTCTTCTCTTTACCCATCTTCTTCTTTATTCGACACACCACAAAATCTTCCTTAGGAATATGATTATTTTCCTTAAAGAAACTATCCATGACATGATATTCTACCATCAACCAGGTGTTATTTTGGCCACACTCACTTGTTTCAAACTTGAAATTTCTCTTAAACCCTACCACAGGCGCCGTACGATTCCTCCTTATAAGATGTTCCCCGGTTTGCCCTTGCCACGTCCCTTTAGCACAAATTCGAGAAAATCTTTTATATTCAGTCTTTTGCTTCTTCAAAGGAGTAATAAAGTAACGAAACTTCTCTTCAAAATTAGCTCCAAATATCTCCCATGGTGGTTGATCTCCATATATATCCGCAAACTGGATAGGACATTCTTCATTCAAACATAATTCGCCTTTGAAAAACCTCTTAAGATAGTTGATTAGCTCCGTATCAGTAGGATGAAAACGTATCCCCATTGGCTTCGACATTGATTCTTGATCCAGAATTAACCTATGTAAACCTAAACAAATTATGTGAATTATGAAGTCTAAACAAAGATAGTTATCTATTTATACACATCTTGTTACCCTAATGGAAAAAAACTCTAATTACTTAACAAACACAAGTTACTTTATTTCCTAAATTACTACTATAACTGTAACTGAACAAACTAAGTTACTTAATTAATTGCTTCTCAAGTTACTTTATTTCCTTAATTACGTATTTAGATTCCTAATTTTTAGAGGAGTTTGCTTTGAAAGGCCGCGCAACTACTTAATTACGTATTTACAATTCCTAATTTTTATAGGCCGCAAGTGCTTAAATTTGTCTAACACGTGCCCCCCCTAATATCTATATGATATTTTATACGAAAGTTTCTGAAGTACAGTTACTTAATTTACATTACAACATTTAGCCTCAAATACAATTTTCGATATACGATAATATACATTCGATTTATCATAATATACGAAAACTTTTATATATTTTTTTAACAAAAATACTTAAAAATTTGATATACAATATTATACACCAATATATATATTATATGAAACTTGGGGTTAGTTAGCTTAATTTAGCTTATATACACTTTTTGAAGTGCCCTTTCTCCTATAATTAACTTGATTTAACAAATTAATATTAAATTATAGAAGATTTAAAATGTTGAATTTAGCTTATATACACTTTTTGAAGCGTTGGACATGTGTTGAATTTTCGTGATTTTTATGCATTCATTAGTTCCATGAAAGAGCTTTTTACTAATAAACTAAGATGGTCAAAGAAAAAACACACATAAAAAACGAGGTTTTGGAGGTTTGAACCCGAGGAAAAAAACACGCATAAAATGAAAAAATGAGGCTATGGTTCTTTAGCAAAAAGCCATCTAGGCTACGTGCATTATTTTTTTAAGGAGGGTCACTTGTAATATTTAATTGTTATATCTGCTTTAGTTTCTTAATTGTATATATGTATTTAGTAAATTTTTCCGACGAAGCTGTCACGCCCCGAGCATACACCTCGGGCATGGCTGACACTCGAGAATCATTGCTGGCCCCAAGCGAACCCTTGGCCTGGCTAGACTCTCAACGGAAGAATTACTCAACAAAAAATGTACTTAAATACAATCTTAAATAAACCGTCTGAATAGATAAACTGAGAATATTTAGACATAACATTCAACTTAGCCAAAGTGGCAACTCAAGTCTTATATTCAAACAGCTGAAATAGCAAGACGACTGCACTAAAAACTAGCTATCTATGAAGCCTCTAAATACTAGGAGGGATGTCAGGACAATACCCCTGATTGTCCTAACAACTGAAATAAACAAAGCAATAAAACCAAACATAACCAAAGGGATCCTTCGGAAAGCAAGGAGGCTCACCAACTGACTTTGAGTGCTCGACTAGATCAACGAGGCGCTGGATGCTGATCCCGATTACCTGTATTTGTATCATAAGATGATGCAGGCCAAATGACATCAGTACATTGAATGTACGATCATGCGAGGGGAAAACTAAATTTAACATAAGCTTGAATTGAATTCTGAAAGAAACACTTACCTCAGCTTTACTCAACTCATAGATACTTAACTCAATGCATAAATAAACAACAATAAAGATGCAGTTTATATAAAGCATTTAGATAGTAGGTAGCAACTCAATGTATTGAAAAATACAATAACAACTCAATGTATATTTATATAACAATGTAATATACTTATGTGGGAGTTTCTCTAACCGATAACCATCACTATGAGTTATGTGATGGTACAACGTCTCGCCCACACTTCCAGAACTGTCCTATAACTTGCCAGGATATAAAACGCCTCAACTAAGTGGATCTACTAGTCTATGCTACAAAACATCAAGGAATCATCTAAAAAGTATGACCCTTAGCTTCCTACCCACGATGACTACATGGTTTTTGGAGACTTGAGTTATTATGAACTCGTCCCCTTATTGGTGCTCAATACTACTCCCAAAATACACTCAGCTCATGAGTTTTAAAACATAACTCTTTCTTTGGTTTGGGATTATTACTCAAAAAATAGATCAAAGCTCTCTTGGAAATCTGTGTTTCCTCTCTTGTTTAAATGTGAAAACATTTACTCTTTGGGAAT
>NW_006238987.1:899498-953210 GCF_000226075.1 Solanum tuberosum | reverse complement strand
TCCTAACAACTGAAATAAACAAAGCAATAAAACCAAACATAACCAAAGGGATCCTTCGGAAAGCAAGGAGGCTCACCAACTGACTTTGAGTGCTCGACTAGATCAACGAGGCGCTGGATGCTGATCCCGATTACCTGTATTTGTATCATAAGATGATGCAGGCCAAATGACATCAGTACATTGAATGTACGATCATGCGAGGGGAAAACTAAATTTAACATAAGCTTGAATTGAATTCTGAAAGAAACACTTACCTCAGCTTTACTCAACTCATAGATACTTAACTCAATGCATAAATAAACAACAATAAAGATGCAGTTTATATAAAGCATTTAGATAGTAGGTAGCAACTCAATGTATTGAAAAATACAATAACAACTCAATGTATATTTATATAACAATGTAATATACTTATGTGGGAGTTTCTCTAACCGATAACCATCACTATGAGTTATGTGATGGTACAACGTCTCGCCCACACTTCCAGAACTGTCCTATAACTTGCCAGGATATAAAACGCCTCAACTAAGTGGATCTACTAGTCTATGCTACAAAACATCAAGGAATCATCTAAAAAGTATGACCCTTAGCTTCCTACCCACGATGACTACATGGTTTTTGGAGACTTGAGTTATTATGAACTCGTTCCCATATCGATGTTCAATACTACTCCCAAAATACTTAGCTCATATGTTTAAAAACATAACTCTTTCTGTGGTTTGAGATTATTACTCAAAAACTAGCTCAAAAGTTCTCTTGGAAATCGGTTTTTCCTTTCTTGTTTAAATGTGAAAACATTTTAACTCTTGGGAATACTTAGTTCCCCATAATCATTTGAAGAAATGAACTTTACTCTTACTCTTACTTTAACTCAATGCTTAAGTCTTTAAAACAAGTTTAAAACATTGGTAAAAGACTATTGAAATGACTCTAAAAACTCTCTAGACTTTGACTCTTAACTTTCCTTGAATTTGAATTTATGGATTCAAGATTATGATTCATGTTTACAGATGATTTCTAGATGTTTAGAAGTCATTTAGAGTAGTTAGAATCGATAGGAAGTGATAGGATACTTTAAAAGAACTTAGAAGGGCTAAACAACGAAAAACGGGTGGGGGCAGACGTTCCGAGTGCACTGGGCGCCAGCCCCAAAGTACTGGAACCCATTTCTGGCGCACTGCTGGCGTGACGCCCCAGCCTTCCTGGCGCTACGGGGACGCGCCGCGCCAGCTTTTCCCCCGGTCAATCCCGACAAATTTTCAAACTCATTTTCTGATCTTAAATCGATTAAATTCGATTCTTTTTCTCAATTTCTCTTTATATTTGTTATGCCGTAATTTTACTATCTCTAGAAAAATCACTTTTTGAAATGTTCTAAGTATAAAAATAATTTGAGAGAAATACTTAGAAAGAGTCGCCACATAAATTTTTAAAGAAATTAAGAAAACTTAATTTAAATTTTTTTTAACAGATTAAATCTTTATAAATTTAGAGAAAATGGGTAAAATGTTCTCATTTACACTTCAAGAAGGTTTTTAAGGCATTTGAAGTGTCCGCTAACATGCGATTATCCTACGACTTATATTAAATATTTTGACTATTTTTAGGAAAATGGTTTAACATAAAAGAAAATATAATAATTTACAATATTCAACTAACTTTGAAAAAATAGTTAAACAACGAACATTTGTTATTCTTCGAGCTAAATGAATTTTAATTGAAACATTTCAATTGAATTACAAGTTAAAGGAATTTTAATTGAAACTTATTTCAATTGCTTTAAAAATAATAATTTGAACCAATTTGATAAATTAAAGCATGAGGACTATCTTAAATTAATTAAAAATGAAAAGGAACCAAAGTTTTGACTAACTTTTGAGAAAGTGACAGAGTAAAGAAAAACATGTTTTTTTTTTTTAGTTTATTTGATTAATTTATTTTTTTTAAAACTGAGTAAAAAAAAGTTATTAATTAAATAGCATATCTTTTTAAGAACAAATATACTTAATTAAAAAAAATTGACCGGTATACTAGACATAAAATAAATGAACACAACAGATGTTTTAAAGGTAAACCAACGTAAAGAAAATAACTCATCTTTTGGGGATCTAAGTAAGTTAATTAATAGTTCTAGAGTTATAGAGTTAAATGAAATTAGTCAGACATAATAAAAACAATTAGGAGAGTAAAAGAGATAATGAAATTGGGCCCCTTCTTGGGCCAATTTCGCTGCAAGTTTTTTGGGTTTTAACCCAATCCCATTTTTGTATACGCCGACTGTATATTAATGTATATTAGCTTTCCCCGTGTATTTCTTGCTTACGAACACCTGTGTTTTGCTTTCTCCCAGTATTTTTGCATTTTTGAGTTGTATATCGCTGTATAATGAGTATATACTGCTGTATACAATATAAATACAACCTGTTTTGAACTTTTCGGGCACTTAAGTTTCAATTTCCTGCCCTATTTGCTGCCTCCAACCTGTTCACCGCTTTGAATTTTGGCTGACTCGATAAGAGGTAAAGTTGGGCCAAAAGGCCCAACGAGGAGATGCAAGGATAAGAGATGAGAGTCCAAAAAAAGACTCGAGGCACGTTTCACATGCAAAGAAAGAGTGATAAGAGTTAGCACCCAAAATAATAAGAGTGATAGTGTGCCTAAGACAAATTATCATGGCAGTGTCTAAACTAATACACAAGAACTAACTTGATTGAACTAACAATATAGATTTAGGTAAAGGAGTACAAATCCTACAGATACAAAAATCAAGTCATGCTAATCATAAATAATGGCCACTTAAGCTATTGTTTTAACATAAAAGAATCCACATCAACTAAGAAAAGTCAACAGCGCAAACCTATGAAACCCCTTCTTTTTAACATGAGCAAACCAATAAAGAAAATTAACAAAGTATGACAGATTTTGCATAGTTTCTACACATGAATAGGAATGGAATCTTAGCATCTCTACAACTTTAAATGAGAGGGATGGGGGAAGGGGTAGACATACTTCAACATTTTCAAGACATCGATCTAACAAGAGATGATAATACAACTAGCAAATCAGAGACTATTGTTTAGAACTATCCTAACACAAAGGTTGACATGATGAACATTTTAAGGATGATTTATAAAACAACACGACAAGAAACGGCACAAGTTAAAATTAAACAATTTATAGAGTCGGATTGCAAGGCTCAAGGTTAGCAATATAAACGAACCTTACTCTCTGCAACCAATGGGGTTCAAAGCTGGAATGATTCAATTTTTGAAACTTATTAAAGATGAAAAAGAAATTTCATATTTCACAAATAGGCATAAGAATAAGCTCAACAATCATTTACTTAAAGGATTCGAAACTAGAAGTACTAAAAAAAAACATGAGATCGATTCGAAACATCTTGACAAAAGACATGTTGACAATATTCGAAATAGACTCGGCCACATTCATGCGAAAGAGAAAGATTAGCAGCACTAAATCCAATGAAATGAGATTATGGAAGTCTTTGGAAAACAAGCTCAACAATGAGTTGCAAACATGACATTACTAGCTGAAATACGAAAGATACAGACAACACTCAAACTATAAGAGAAACAAAGATAGATTCTCCGAGATTAAGCTAGCATGGGAAAGTTCAAAATGACAGAGAAGACAGCCTAGTGTACAAACAAACAGTGAGGGGATAGAGTTATGAGAGGATAAAGTTACACAGTTAGCATACTCAAAGTCTAAACCACATGAATATCCAAACTATTTCGAACAAACAAAGATTCAACCCACTTTAGAGCATCGTAAACGAATCAATGACTCTAACTTCCAAGCACTTGATATCGAGACAACTTCATTGATGCTTGAGAACACATTAGGCGTAAGAATCAAGGCAAAAAGAACATGTGATTCAAAACAACATGAAGTTAGACTCAAACAACTATAATCTGATTCAAACATCTAACCGGGACAAGGCATGAATAACACAATGTTCTGCCAGAAATTCCAAAATAAAGGCAATAAGCCATGAACATTCATATTCCAACGAAGCAAGAATGAAGCTAAGGAGAACCCAACAGAGACAAGTTCATCACAAAATATTCAGAATCAAAATGAAAACGTAAACAGAATAGTAAGTATTACCTTTTTCCGGGCAGCGATATTGGAAACAATGAGCAGGGGAGAACACCGACTTCTCCTACCATGAACTTCGAACACGAATGGCAAGCTAAGAAAATCCGAGCGGCGAGATATCCTTGGAACTTAGAATCAGAAAGCTAGATATTATATGGTTTTGAAGTGTAAAATGACTATTGCCTCAGAACTAAGCTCAAAACTTGTCAAAATCCAATTTCAAAAACCTGTTCCATCACTTGAATGTAAAGGATTATTTATAGGGAAAGTTGGGGCCTTTTGGGGGAAATCCGTTGGAAAAATTCAAACAAAATTTGAATTTCTCTCCTCTTATCCAAGGCCAACAGTGAAAGAGATTTGAAGATCTCTAAAAATGGGGAAAAGGGAATAACAACATGATGGATTAGGTTGCTAGGGTTATGGGTTCTGCAGGGTAGTTGGACGAGATTTCCAGATTTGCTGGGATTTTCTGGGTTGCGTCTGGAAGAGAAAGAACAGGGTGGGGTTGGGCGTTTTGCTACTGGGTTTCTCGCGAAGAAGAAGAGTAGCAACAGCCGCATACTGGTATTGTATGCGTGTATTGTGGGTTGTACGTATGTGAGTATTGTTGTTGTAAAAAGGAATGGGCTGGGTTATGTATTGGAAAGGATTTTGGGCTTGGTATTAAAATAATTGGGCTCAGATTTGGGTCTGGAAATAGGAAGAATTGGGTCGTGGGAACAAGCCCATTTTTTGGTCTTTTAAAGGGTTAAGAATAGGATAAGCAATTAACTAAAAATTGCAACAAGACATATTTTCATAAATTAATTAACGAGCTTCTTAATCTTAACGACATAAAATAATTAGTTCGATTGCAAAATAATTGATTTAATTACAACTAATTAACTCGAAATTATAACTATAACTTAGACTAAAGTAAATTAATAAGATATTTAACTAAGATGTAAAATTTTTTGTGATGATTTTCGAATATTTATAAAATATACTAATTATATACATAATTGTGTAAAACATATATATTAACTAAAAATTATAAAAAGTGACAAAACTATTTAAAATAACTTGCAAAAAATATTATTTTTTTTAAATTGAAGAAGCTCGATGATTAATTTATATTGTGGAGGGTCAAAATTGGGTGTCAATAATATTCAGATACCCAAAACATATACACTAGTATCTAACTCAAAACAACTCTAACAATTGACATTAAACTCTCAAGAACTCCTCATTCTCATCCTAAATTCAAGAACGAAAGCAATTCAAGAACACAACTCAAGAACATCAAATTCTAAATCTTTTAGGACGAAAATTATATTGAAATAAACATGTTTGGAGCGTGGGTGAACAAACCCAACACTATGTGAACTCACATACCTCATAGGATCGAATCCTTGGCGAAATCCGAAATCAATTCCTCAAGAAGTCGACAAATCTAGACCTTTTCTTCTCCTTTCTCCTCTTGAGTTCTTTTCTCTAAAACCCTAGCTTGATTTTGCAATTGTGTAAACTGAACCCATTCAGTTTTGACCCTAATTAATTCACAAAAAACGAATTAAACCAATTGGGTATGGAAAAGACCAAAATACCCTTTAAAATCTGGTTTTGACTTTCCTTATCTAGAGAGCCCAACTTCAAATTGACATATCTCCCTCATACGAACTCGAAAAAGGCCAAACTTGATGGCGTTGGAAAGATAATTCAATGATCTTTCCTACGGTATGTGGTAGCACACCTAACTCACCCATATCTAGGAGTTATGGTTGTTTGAAGTTGACTCAAAACTCATACTTAACTTAACTTGGTCAAACTTTCCAAATTTGATTATTTTTTTAAAAAAATGGCTTCTTTCTAATTCTAGTTTCTTTCGAATTCTTTCAATTTGCGAGGTGTTACAGAAGCAGTGTCATGTGACACCCCTTCCACTTTCCTAAATCCTCCCCTGCTCTCTCTCTCTCTCTCTCTCTCACACACACACACACACGCATATATATATATATGAAGATCTTTGTGAGTTAAATGCGCGCGCACACATATTTGGTTGGTAATTGTTTTTGGCTGTGTTTGCGGGCTAAATACACAATATACGAAAAATTACATCGTATATATAAGTGAAATAATACTTTAAATGCTAAAATAAGACGTTTTGGACACCCTTGAAAAAATAATCTTTCTTAGCCAAGTGGTTTCAGTCGTTTACCTAAGGCCTTTGCTACCTGCTACGCGTGGGTTCAATTTGGTTACACTTTTTTTTAAAGAGCTCCTAATTAATTTCTTAATTGTAGTTAATAAATATATTATTTTCTTAAATAATTCACTAAATTAACTTAAAAATTTAAGTACATAAAAAGCTCAGTAGCCAATTGAATTTTTAATCGATTTGACTTTTATTTTTTTTCTTTTCATTAAAAATTTAAATAAAATATAAGGTAACTATTTAATTTAAAGTTAATAAGTAAATCCTATTTATTTATTTTTTCTATAAAGTTATTTAAAGTGAAAATTCTCCATACAAAATTTCTTTTAATATAACTTGTTTGAGTCTATTCTTTATTTTTCATTTTTCGTTGTTAGTTATCAGAGGTTCGTAAAATCTTGAAGCATAAAAGTTATTTCATTCTAAACTGAATTTTCTCTTCTTTTTTTTCTTTTTCCGTTCACTTCCTATTAAATAAACATGAACATTAAAACTAAATATTATATAGTTTGATTTTAAAAAAATTGGTATATTTTTTAATCAATTTTTTTTATCATTAATGTTACGTAGTTTGATTTACAAAATTTAAGTGCACCTATTCGTTAAATTATTTTTATTACCTATAGGATTTTTGGATATCCTTCGTTAAATTTCTAGCTACACCGCTGAATGTACATAAATATTTTATATATGATTGACAATTGTTTGTGACTACAATTATTTACAATGAATATTTGTATTTTGTACCATTTACGTAGTGTTGTGTTTTGACTGCTTTCTAGTGTTAGTGAGCGTCTGGCAAAAAGTATATGCAGAAGCGATGGAAAAATGAATTTAGATTAGTTATACATGTGTGTTTATATGTGAATTTTTATGTTATGATTTTAGTCATTTTGACAACCCTATCTTATTCTATTTTAATTACCACAATTTTAATACTCAACAAAAAATTGTATTTGTATACAATAATTGAATTGTATAATTTAAAGAAAAAAATGATAGGCGAACTTTAGTTATTGTGAAAATAGTGTTGATACATTGCAATTTGCAGTACACATACCATTTTTTTTTCATTTTCACCATCTTAGATGTCTATCACAGGTCAATTCACACACATTCTAACATATTATATACACACTAATTAAAATGTGCAGTAAAATAAGGACACGCTACATGTAAAACACAAAAATGCAGAATTGAAATGTTATGAGTCATAGTACATGCTAAACAACCTCACGTTCTAACATAATATATATATATACCAATCATATAGTACATGCTAAAATTATGCAGTGCATATCCCTTTTTTTTCTCTCTATTTTTCGCATCTTAACATTCTATAACTGCTCAATTCACACATATACTTACATAGCACTATATAAAAAACGTTATGTTTATGTTTAGTTACACGAGTTTTTTTTTACCCTTTTCGTTCAATAAATAAGTTATTATGCAAAAATTAATGAAAAAATAGAACAAATATACTGGTGGATATTTGAAAGAAAATGACCAACTTTTTTGTTATTCCCGATCCAAATACGAATGAAAATAACCTAATTATACAATTATTGACATCACTGCTCGCTCGATTCAAATACAATTGAAAACAATTAACCAACAAAACCTCCAATTATCAATCGATAAAAATTATACAAATCAAATTGATATATACTTACTAGTTTATACAAATAAGGACGAGGATAGCCAAGTATAGATATATCTTCTTCTTCGCTCGTTCAATTCAAATACAATTGAAAACAACTCGTCCACCAAAACACCAATTATCAATGGATTTTATTATGAAAATTTAAAAAGTTGAAGTGAATAGAAATCAAACCATACCACCAACAAATCTTTAATCTAACATGAACAACATTGACGCCTAGCTACAGAAAAAATCAGTGACCTGGAGATAGAAGATTGCTATGATAATCATTATATTTTTTACCCATCAATGAGGAGGAACAAACGTTTAAAGCAGCCAATGCAAATACTATTATTACTACTACACTACACAAAATGTTATATTGATACTAATGTTACCCGTTTGACTAGAATATTACAACTACTATAGGAGGAACATAATTATTTGATAGTAATTAGTATACATTGTCCTCCTAATGTTGGTTTTAAACTAAACACGGATCGCTCTTTTACAGGTAATTCTGATAAAATTGACATAGGAAGAGAAATAAGAGAATAAATATGAAAACAGGATTGCACAATTCGAAGAAATATTAATAATCAGAACATCGACATTATATATATGGGCAAAATTGAACTATATACAAATTTTTTTCCAACTACATAATCCATCTAAGGATCGAACTATATAAATATTTTGATGTGTATTATATATCTTGTAGAACGTGTGAATTCTGCAACCAATCGTCAGGAATATCAACAGGAATGTCCTCAAATGCTCTATACATCTCTTCCTTAAATTCATCGCTTCTAATATCATCAATTCCGTGGCCTTCTTGTACTTCCAACATTGTCTCTCTCTTCTCCATTGTAGTAGCTTCATAAGTACTGTTTTGAACATCAAATTCGGTAGTTGTAGCCTCAACTTCATCACAAACCCTAACTTGATCTTCCCTTGTGGAGTAGTCGTTATTATGATTAGGTTCAAACAACATAGGATCGATAATTCCCGCAATATCTCCATCTTGTGCCTCCATAACATGATCCACATTCTTCTCTTTACCCTTCTTCTTCTTTATTCGACACACCACAAAATCTTCCTTAGGAATATGATTATTTTCCTTAAAGAAACTATCCATGACATGATATTCTACCATCAACCAGGTGTTATTTTGGCCACACTCACTTGTTTTAAACTTCAAGTTTCTCTTAAACCCTACCACAGGCGCCGTACGATTCCTCCTTATAAGATGTTCCCCGGTTTGCCCTTGCCACGTCCCTTTAGCACAAATTCGAGAAAATCTTTTATATTCAGTCTTTTGCTTCTTCAAAGGAGTAATAAAGTAACGAAACTTCTCTTCAAAATTAGCTCCAAATATCTCCCATGGTGGTTGATCTCCATATATATCCGCAAACTGGATAGGACATTCTTCATTCAAACATAATTCGCCTTTGAAAAACCTCTTAAGATAGTTGATTAGCTCCGTATCAGTAGGATGAAAACGTATCCCCATTGGCTTCGACATTGATTCTTGATCCAGAATTAACCTATGTAAACCTAAACAAATTATGTGAATTATGAAGTCTAAACAAAGATAGTTATCTATTTATACACATCTTGTTACCCTAATGGAAAAAAACTCTAATTACTTAACAAACACAAGTTACTTTATTTCCTAAATTACTACTATAACTGTAACTGAACAAACTAAGTTACTTAATTAATTGCTTCTCAAGTTACTTTATTTCCTTAATTACGTATTTAGATTCCTAATTTTTAGAGGAGTTTGCTTTGAAAGGCCGCGCAACTACTTAATTACGTATTTACAATTCCTAATTTTTATAGGCCGCAAGTGCTTAAATTTGTCTAACACGTGCCCCCCCTAATATCTATATGATATTTTATACGAAAGTTTCTGAAGTACAGTTACTTAATTTACATTACAACATTTAGCCTCAAATACAATTTTCGATATACGATAATATACATTCGATTTATCATAATATACGAAAACTTTTATATATTTTTTTAACAAAAATACTTAAAAATTTGATATACAATATTATACACCAATATATATATTATATGAAACTTGGGCTAGTTAGCTTAATTTAGCTTATATACACTTTTTGAATCGCCCTTTCTCCTATAATTAACTTGATTTAACAAATTAATATTGAATTATAGAAGATTTAAAATGTTGAATTTAGCTTAAATACACTTTTTGAAGTGTTGGATATGTGTTGAACTTTCGTGATTTTTATGCATTCATTAGTTCCATGAAAGAGCTTTTAGACTATTTTGGAGGGACCATATTGTTGAATACGTTATGATTTCTAAGGGCAAAGGATTTGTGTGTATATGTGTATCACATGTATATCATGTGTATATGTGTGTGATATACATTGATATGCATAATATACACGGGGAAATGTGATCGTCAATGAAACATTTTGGCTCTAGAGGAATACCTAAAAATAAATCTGAGCAATTGAAGTGTATTTATAACATACTTTAATACATTTATATTATATTGTGTTAATTTCTTACCAAATAAGCATATATAGTGCATTTTAAAACACTTGCAATATATTAATATTGCATGCATAGTTCACTTTTAATTCCTAGCAGATTTATCATAGTATTGCTACATATGTTAATAAATAAATAAAAAATATCGTAAAATCAATAATTATTTATTAAAAAGTACTCACCCAAATAATTTTTTCAGTAAAAGTGGGTCATAGCCGAATTTTCCGACTCTTATCAAGTTTTAGTTAATTAATTTATTTTCTTATAATTTGCTTGATTATCAAACAATACTAATAAGATAAATTCTTCTTCTTTAATATAAGTTTATATAACATATCAAATAAAAGAAAAGACCTAAATAAATATTTTTACAAGATTTTTAATGGTTCAATTTGAGATATTTATACTTTATATTAGTACTAGACATAGATGGCCTGTAAAGATCTCTGCGAGCTAAATGTGTGCGCACGCGCATAGACAGTAGCGTACACATGATTTATCGTAAGCGGTGTCACCATTATATTTATATATATAATATTTATTTTTATAAAGCACCAAATAATAATTACTAATAAACAAAGATGGTCAAAGAAAAACCACACATAAAAAATGAGGTTTTGGAGGTTTGAACCCGAGGAAAAAAACACATGAAAAAATGAGGCTATGGTTCTTTAGCACAAAACCATCTAGGCTACGTGCATTATTTTTTTAAGGAGGGTCACTTGCAATATATAATTGGTATAGCTGGTTTAGTTTCTTAATTGTATATATGTATTTAGTAAATTTTTCCGACGAAGCTGTCATGCCCCGAGCATACACCCCGGGCATGGCTAACACTCGAGAATCATTGCTGGCCCCAAGCGAACCCTTGGCCTGGCTAGACTCTCAATGGAAGAATTACTCAACAAAAAATGTACTTAAATACAATCTTAAATAAACTGTCTGAATAGATAAATTGAGAATATTTAGTAATAACATTCAACTTAGCCAAAGTGGCAACTCAAGTCTTATATTCAAACAACTGAAATATCAAGACGACTGAACTAAAAACTAATTGTCTATGTAGCCTCTAAATACTAGGAGGGATGTCGGGACAATACCCCTGATCATCCTAACAACTGAAATAAACAAAGCAATAAAACCAAACATAACTAAAGGGATCCTCCGAAAAGCAAGGAGGTTCACCAACTGACTTTGAGTGCTCGACTAGATCAACGAAGCGCTGGTGCTGATCCTGATTACCCGTATTTGCATAATAAGATGATGCAGGTCAAATGACATCAGTACATTGAATGTACGATCATGCGAGGGGAAAACTAAACTTAACATAAGCTTGAACTGAATTCTGAAAGAAACACTTACCTCAGCTTTACTCAACTCATGGATACTTAACTCAATGCATAAATAAACAACAATAAAGATGCAGTTTATATAAAGCATTTAAATAGTAGGTAGCAACTCAATGTATTGAAAAATAAAATAACAACTCAATGTATATTTATATAACAATGTAATATACTTCTATGAGAGTTTCTCTAACCACAACCATCACTATGAGTTATGTGATGGTACAACGTCTTGCCCACGCTTCCAGAACTGTCCTATAACTTGCCAGGATATAGAACACCTTAACTAAGTGGAACTACTAGTCTATGCTACAAAATATCAATAAATCATCTAAAAAGTATGACCCTTTCTACCCACGATGACTACACGGTTTATGGAGACTTTAGTTATTATGAACTCGTCCCCATATCGGTGCTCAATACTACTCCCAAAATACTCAGCTCATATGTTTAAAAACATAACTCTTTCTGTGGTTTGAGATTATTACTCAAAAACTAGCTCAAAAGTTCTCTTGGAAATTGATTTTTCCTTTCTTGTTTAAATGTGAAAACATTTTAACTCTTGGGAATACTTAGCACCCCATAATCATTTGAAGAAATGAACTTTACTCTTACTTTTACTTAACTCAATACTTAAGTCTTTAAAACGAGTTTAAAACATTGGTAAAAGACTATTGAAATGACTCTAAGAACTATATAAACTTGACTCTTAACTTTCCTTGAATTTGAATTTATGGATTCAAGGTTATGATTCATGTTTACGGATGATTTCTAGATGTTTAGAAGTCATTTAGAGTAGTTATAATCCATAGGAAGTGATAGGATACTTTAAAAGAACTTAGAAGGGCTAAACAAAGAAAAATGGGTGGGGGTACACGTTTCGGGTGCACTGCTGGCACGGGGAGCCATCCCCAAAGTACTGGAACCCATTTCTAGTGCACTGCTGGCGTGGAGCCCCAGCCTTCCTAGCTCTACGGGGACACGCCGCGCCAACTTTCCTCCGATCAATTCCGACGAATTTTTGAACTCGTTTTCTTATCTTAAATCGATTAAATTCGATTCTTTTTCTCAATTTATTTTTATATTCAAATACCCAAAACATACACACTAGTATCTAACTCAAAACAACTCTAACAATCGACATTAAACTCTCAAGAACTCCTCAATCTCATCCCAAATTCAAGAACACAACTCAAGAACATCAAATTCTAAATCTTTTAGGATGAAAATCATTCTGAAATAAACATGTTTGGAGCGTGGGTGAATGAACCCACACTAATTGGTTATATTATCATAATTTTTTTAGATAAAGCTGAATGTAATACAAACGAATCTATATATATATATATANNTATATATATATATATATATATATAAAGCTGAATCTAGATCCGCTGATGTGGCACTGTCCAATGGCCAACATTTGCAATTATCTATTTTTATCTTTTTCTGAATTATTTCTGATTTTTTACCTCAATATAAATACATAAATGAGTAAAAATATCACACTAAATAGGACTAAGTACTAACTGTGCTGCAGTCCAAAACGTGCAGCCCAAACAGTTCACAACTCAGCCCACTAACATCACATTAATTACCCAATTGGTGCAGCTCAAACCGTTTAAAACTCAGCCCGCTAACATCACATTAATTGGGTTAGGTTAAAAGAATCTATATATATCTTAAGCTAAAAAAAAATGTGATGTGACACATCTCTTTGGCCAAGGATCCTATTTATCTTTTTTTTTTTTTTACATTTTATTTATTTATTTATTATTATTTTACAAATATGAATGTCACAATTACTATTCCTTTCATTTATTCATATTCTTTAATATAAATTTTAATTGTCTTTATTTTCATTATTCTTATGACTTTTCATGATCATAACTCCTAAATTTTATTAATAGTCATGTTCATGATTTCATTTGGTATTCCCTATTGTAATCTTATAAATAGGGGCATTGTAATTTTTTCTTACAAAGAAATGATCAAATCTATATAGTATTTATATGTCTGTAAAGCTCTCAAATTTGTGGTGAAGGTAATTTGAGATGATTCAGCTAAAAGAAAGGCACAATTATTCCTTTTTTTTTTCTTTTCGATCATCATAATATTATTTTGAGTTTGATATTTATTTGATTTGATTATAGGTAGATATCTACAAAAAATACAAAAAAAACAGATGGGCTGATGATAAGAAATTGTAAGCAATTCTTCTCAAACTCTCTTTTATATTTATTTCCTTTTTCTTTGTATGTTTGACTAATTAAACAAGTTATACTCCTTGATAATAAGTTTTGCTAAGTGATAAATATATGAGGTATTCAATTATACTCTTACTTTATTGTTAATTTTTTTTAAGAATTTCTTTATCTTGCAGTATTTGGAGAATGGAGGAGGAAGGGGGATAGAAAAATGAAAATTTATTAGATAGGTTAAAGATAAGAAATTGTAAGCAATTTTTCTCAGACTCTCTTTTATATTTATTTTTCCTTTTCTTAGTATGTTTGACTATAGAAGTTATACTCAATTGATCATAAATTTTGCTAAGTGATAAACATATGAGGTATTCAATTATACTCTTATTTTATTGTTCTAAGTTTTTTTTTTTTAAGAATTTATGTATTTTGTAGTATTTGGAGAAGGGAAAGGGGGAGGATGAAAGAAAAGTGAAATTTTATGATAAAATTAAAATCTAAACTTAATTACCTCACTAACTATACTATTTACTTTTTCAAAACGGCTCCCTTCCACGATCTTCCAATTATTTTGACAATTCAAGTTGTCAGTCATTTCACACATGTGCTATATATGGAAGCATTTTTTCCTTGTCAATTATTTTTCATCTAATCTAAGTGGATTATGTATATTTATTTATATAGTTCTTATCATTGTTTATTACATGTGTTTTTCATTGTATGAATTTCATTTTGATTTGTAATTTCATGATTTTTCTACAATGCTCCGTCTAAATATGTTTATAAATGGTCTTTTAAAATGATCACCACATATCTTCCCAACTATTACAAACATATTACTGAAGGATTTGTTGAAAGGCTTGTATTAGTCATATATTCAGTTTGTTAGTTAATTAGTGAATAAGAAGTTAGTTAGGAAAGGAATCTAGTTAGTTAGAAAAATAACAGCTGGCATTTATGTCTAACTATCTGTATATATATAGGTTGTTAGCTTATAGGAAATATATGAATGAACATTATTTTCTTCTTTCTCTTAGAGTCTCTTTTAACTCTCTCTTAATCTTTCTTTACTCCCATTAATGGAGTTTCTTCGCATGGTATCAGAGCATTAGGGATTCTCAGTTTTCTTCTGTTAATTTCTCAAGTTCTTGGTTGTAGATTGATTAGATTCTTCTTGAGTTGAAGGTCGAGTATATTTCTACAGTGTTTGAAGATCAATTCTTGGTCAATTATGCCATCTCCTACAGACGAAGTTGCACCAGTTGAAGGTCAACAACTTCCAGGTGCAATTCCAGGACCAATTGATCACAATCATCTTATGTTCATTCATCCATCGGATACTCAAGGTTTTGTTCTAATTTCGATTCAGTTACTAGGTTCTGAAAACTATTCTTTATGGAGTAAATCCTTGAAACTTGTGTTACTTGGAAAAACAGCTAGGATTTCTACTAGGAACATGTAAAAAGGAAATGTATTCTGAGTCTTTACATGCTGTATGGGATATGTGTAATGCTATTGTTCTAGGTTGGATCATGAATACTGTATCTAAGAGTTTAATTAGCACGGTGATCTATGGATCTGATGCTCATACAGTATGGGAAGATCTTCGTGAAAGATTTGACAAGGTCAATGCTTCTAGGGCCTTTTATCTTCATAAAGAAATAGTTACATTGTCTCAAGGAACCACTTCTGTGTCCACCTATTTTTCTAGGTTAAGAGAACTTTGGGATGAAGTTGAAACACTTATCCCTCCTCCTTCCTGTGCTTGTCCTGAATCTAAACAATACGCAGAACACTTTCAATTTCAAAAATTATGGCAGTTTCTGATGGGTCTTAATGAGTCTTATGCACATGCTAGAAGTCAGGTTCTGATGCAGATTCCTGTTCCAAATGTTAATCAAGCTTATGCTATGATAATCAATGTTGAGAGTCAAAGAATGCATGGTGCGAGCAATGGTTCTTCCTCTACAGAAGTTCTGTCAGAAACAACAGTTATGAGTAACAGAATGACTCTTGGTTCTCAATCTGGGAATAGTGGATATTACAATAACAGTGGTACATCTTCAGGGTCAGGGGGAGGTTCTTCTACATTTTCGAATGGTGGGAACAATGGTGGATATAGAAATAGGAACTATGGTGATGGAAGGAATAATTACTCTACTGGAAGACCACAACTCTACTGTGAGTTTTGTCACTATAAAGGACACACTAAAGAAACATGTTACAAGCTTCATGGTTACCCTAAGAAAAAGGGAGGAACACCTTCTCATGCAAACAATGCTTCTGCTAGCAGTGACTCAGGGGTGTTTGACTCTTCTGTAAGTTCAAATGCTAGAGGATATGATTCTTCCACTAATTCTACCTCAGCAGGTGCACAGAGCACACAGGGAATGTCAATGTTCACACATGAACAATATAATCAGATTCTACAGATGCTCAGAAAAGGCAAGGACAAAGAGATGGACACAATGGCTAACGTGGCTACTGCAGGTACATCAGGTATTATCACAGCTCTCATGACTGATATGACTCATGCTAATTGGATCATAGATACTGGTGCTTCTAACCATATGGTTCACAATTTTAGTTTAATGAGTCAGTCCAAAAATCTTGATGTTAAGGGTAATATGAAAGTAAATTTGCCCACTGGTGATCAGGTTTCTATTAGTCATGTTGGTGAATCATTGGTTTTGAAAGACAAAATGGTAAAAGATGTGTTGTTTATTCCTGAGTTCAAGTATAATCTTCTATCTGTCTCACAACTAACAAAACAATTGGGCTATGCTGTTGTGTTTTTTCCTGACTTCTGCATCTTTCAGGATCTCTTCAATGGGAGGGTCCTGGGGATTGGTAAAGAGAATCAAGGACTTTATATACTCAATACTGATATCACAACAAATCTTCCACATGGTCAAGACTCTTCTGAAGACTGTGCAACTGAAGCTTCATGTACAAGAGCTAGTCCTAGTATTTTTACTTTTACTGTTAGTTCTGTAACTAGCCTATGGCATAAGAGACTTGGGCATGCCACTTTAAAAGTGCTCAGTAGAATAAAAGGTATAAACATTGTACCTATACATGATCATAACTGTTCTGTATGTCCAATTGCTAAGCAGTCAAGACTGCCTTTTCCTACCAGTATATCCAGTTCTGCTTCAGTTTTCGATATTGTGCATGGTGATGTCTGGGGGCCTTATAGAGTTCCTAATTATGATGGCAAGAGATATTTTTTAACACTAGTGGATGATATGTCTAGGTATACTTGGGTATTTTTACTGCATACCAAATCAGATACTGTAGTTGTTCTAAAGAATTTTTTGTGCATGGTGAAAACTCAGTTTGGTCTAGGTGTAAAGTGTATAAGAACAGATAATGGGACAAAGTTTTTAAATTCTCAAGTGAATGATTTATTCAAGACAAATGGCATTTTGCATCAGAGTTCATGTGTTTACACTCCTCAACAAAATGGAGTGGTTGAGAGGAAACATAGATCCATTCTTAACATGGCTAGAGCACTAAGATTTCAAGCTGGTATACCCCTAAAGTTTTGGGGATTTTGTGTAACCACTGCTGTCTATATTCTAAATAGGTTGCCTTCTCTGTTGCTAAAATGTCATAGTTCTTTTGAAAAGGTGTTTGGACAATCACCCAATCTTCATCATATCAGGGTATTTGGGAGTCTATGCTATGCTACAGATCCTAAGACACTAGATAAGTTTGCACCTAGAGCTATTCCAGCTGTTCACATGGGTTATTCTTCCACTCAGAAAGGTTATGTTCTGTATAACTTAACCTGTAAATCTTTTTTTGTAAGTAGGGATACTGTGTTTAAAGAGGAGGTCTTTCCTTTCAAGGATCTTCAGTCTTCTCCAGATCATTTGTTTCATATTCTTGATCTACCTAATATCTCACTTAGTGATACATCTGTGTCATATCCAAATAGGTCTATACCTGCTCAAATGACTTCTCCTATACAATCTGAGCCTCCTTCTAATGTGGCAGCACCATTAGCTCACTCAGGAGATCCTCTAGACAATCTAAACCACCTGTTTGGTTGGATTCATATATGACTCATAGTACCAAAAATGTATGTCTATATCCTATGTCTCAGTATGTTTCCTACTCCAAATTATCTCCTACTTACAGGGCCTCACTTGCTGCATACTCCACTATTGTTGAGCCTCATACATACATGGAAGCCTGTCAAGATCCTCAGTGGGTGGATGCTATGAGGGCTGAAATTGCTGCTCTAGAAGAAAATGATACATGGTCTATTGTTCCTCTTCCTTTTGAAAAGGTCCCTATTGGTTGTAAGTGGGTCTTCAAAGTCAAATACAAAGCTTCTGGGGAGGTTGAAAGGTATAAGGCCAGGCTAGTGGCAAAGGGATACAATCAGCAGGAAGGACTAGACTATACTGAAACTTTCTCACCAGTAGCCAAGATGATTACTGTGAGATCAGTAGTGACTATAGCTGCTTCCTGTGGTTGGTTTATATTTCAGATGGATGTACACAATGCTTTTCTTCAAGGAGATCTTCCTGAGGAAGTCTATATGCAGATTCCTGAAGGGTTTGCAAATCAGGGGGAGAAACACATGGTTTGCAAGCTTCATAAGTCCTTATATGGACTAAAACAGGCACCAAGGCAATGGAATTTGAAACTTACAGAGGCTTTAACTGATATGGGATTTCTACAGTCTCACTATGATTACTCACTCTTTACAAAGAATATAGGAAAAGAGCTTCTTGTTATTCTGGTATATGTTGATGATCTCTGATCACTGGAAGTAGTTTACAGTGTATAACAACAAATAAGGGAAGAGCTGCAACACAGGTTCAAAATGAAAGATCTTGGAGAACTTAAATACTTCTTTGGAATTAAGTTCTCTAGAACTGCAGAAGGTATACTTATGAATCAAAGGAAGTATGCACTCAGACTTGTGTCTGAGTTGGGACTAGCAGGTTGTAAGCCCTCATCTACTCCCTTGGAGTTCAGTCACAAGTTGACATCTATTATGTTTGATGAATGCACAGGAAAGAAGGATAGTACAAAAGACATACTTCTTGATGATTGTGGAAAATATCAGAGATTAATAGGAAGGTTGCTATACTTAACTATGACTAGGCCTGATATAGCTTTTGTAGTTCAAGTTCTTAGTCAATACATGCACTCACCAAAACTATCTCACATGGAAGCAGCACTTAGAGTAGTGAGATATATAAAGGGGACATCAGGTCTTGGATTGTTTATGCCAAGCAATAAGGAAAATGAACTAGTAGCTTATTGTGACTCAGACTGGGGAGCTTGTGTAGAAACAAGAAGGTCAGTAACTGGCTACATAATAAAGCTGGGAGGTGCATTGGTGTCTTGGAGGTCAAAGAAGCAAAGCACAGTTTCAAGGAGTTCTGCAGAATCAGAGTTCAGGAGTATGGCTACTACAGTGGCTGAAATTGTCTGGTTAAAAGGCTTATTCAAGGAATTGGGAATAAATGTTAAGTTGCCTGTAAAGCTATTCTGTGACAACAAAGCTGCTATTCAAATAACAGCTCATCCAATTTTTCATGAGAGAACAAAACATTTCGACATAGATTGCCACTTTGTAAGAGAGAAGATACTTGAAGGACTCATTCAAACACAACACTTAGGAACAAGAGAACAACAAGCAGATTTACTTACTAAAGGGTTGTGCAAACCACAACATGAAGCACTAATTGACAAGCTTGGAATGAAAAATGTATTTTCCAATTCTTAGCTTGAGTGGGGGTGTTGAAAGGCTTGTATTAGTCATATATTCAGTTTGTTAGTTAATTAGTGAATAAGAAGGTAGTTAGAAAAGGAATCTAGTTAGTTAGAAAAATAACAGCTGGCATTTATGCCTAACTATCTGTATATATATATAGGATGTTAGCTTATAGGAAATATATGAATGAACGTTATTTTCTTCTTTCTCTTAGAGTCTCTTTTAACTCTCTTTTAATCTTTCTTTACTCCCATTAATGGAGTTTCTTCACAGGATTGAATCCAAGTGGTGTTAAATTGTGGGGAAAAATTACTTTTTATGTTCGATGAAATGGTCATAGAAAAATCATGTGAATTGCTTCAAAAAGAATTTGTCGATTATGCTGCAAAAGTGTATCTTTGTAATGTATGACTTCTTTGGATTTGATGAAGGAGAAAATTTGAACCTTCCATTTCAAGAATCAAACGTGGTCGTTGAACTTTTGTTACCTTTAAGTTTTACAATAAGTTTTTTTCCGGTTTTATGGTGCGTAACTGATGAATTATAATTTTATTGGTTACTTATTTATTCATAATATTACTCCTTATTTGAAGAGACATATGTGTTCTTACCTAATAGTTTTCAAATTTCTTAATTATTTATGTCATGACATTTGATTTTCATGATCGTATTGGAGGTTTGATTAGGAACATGAACGGATGATGGAGCATATTGTCTACTTAAGTGTAAAGGCATAAATTTTTAGGTGTTCTTAGTACATGTTTTAGTAGGTCATTTTATTGGTGGTGCAGCTGCTACTTATTTGTGAATATTTGGTGCAGGAAGTTCTAGCATTTTTTCAGAGCGGATGCAAATCATCTGCTTAAGCAATAAAACAAGAATGACAATATTCAATAGATTTTTGCATATTTCACTTATTTGTTGTTGCTTTGTTTTATTGTACCATAAATTTTTACCTGTGAGGGTATGTAATAACTTATACTCCTTCCTTTTAATTTGTTTGTCTTATATTTTTTTTAATCTATTTCAAAAAACAAATGTCTCTTTCTCTTTTTGGTACATTATATATATCTTTAATTTAAGATTATAAAATTCAAAAAAAATTAACTTTCTTAAATTTCTTATCGAGTCAAAATGAGACAATCAATTTGAAATGGAGGGCGTAGAAGAAAGGAAAATATGGAAAGGAGATGCGTGTAAAGTTTTTTTAGGTTATGAATTTTTCATTAAAAGAATAAAGATTTTTAATTATGGTGCAAAAAGAAACAGGAAAGAAGAGGAAGCAGAGAATGGTGGAGTTGAAAAAAAGTAGGAAAACATATTAGAATAAGGAAAACATGTTCTTACCTAACTGGGGAGAAGGTGACAAATCCGAAATTGACTTTAGAATATTTGGTGCAGGAAGTTCTAGCATTTTTTCAGAGTAGACGCAAATCATCTGCTTACGCAATAAAACAAGAATGACAATATTAAATAGATTTTTGCATATTTCACTTATTTGTTATTTCTTTGTTTTATTGTACCATAAATTTTTACATGTGAGGGTATGTAATAACTTATACTCCTTCCTTTTAATTTGTTTGTCTTATATATTTTTTAATCTATTTCAAAAAATAAATGTCTTTTTCCCTTTTTGGTACATTATATATATCTTTAATTTAAGATTATAAAATTAAAAAAAATTACTTTCTTAAATTTCTTATCGAGTCAAAATGAGACAATCAATTTGAAATGGAGGGCGTAGAAGAAAGGAAAATATGGAAAGGAGATGCATTTATATATTAACCTGAAGACATTTCCAAGTCTAATTTTGTGATTAGTTGATGACAAATACATTTGTGTAAAGTTTATTTTAGGTTATGAATTTTTCATTAAAAGAATAAAGATTTTTATAGTGCAAAAAGAAACAGGAAAGAAGAGGAAATAGAGGACGGTGGAGTTAAAAAAAAGTAGGAAAACATTTTAGAATAAGGAAAACATGTTCTTACCTAACTGGGGAGAAGGTGACAAATCCGAAATTGACTTTATAACTATTTACTTGATGATTCTAACATCATTATTTTGCTAAGAAGGTAAAAACAAAACTGATCAATTAATTTTTATCCTTATATTTAATTTATTTTTATTTTGAAAATGTATTCCTTTCTGATTTTAATTTTCATTCTACTAACATGTGTATTCTCATTTTTCAATAAAAAGATTTTGTGTTCTTACCTAATCGGGGAGAAGGTAAAAAGGCCTGGAATTTTTTTAAAACTATTTATTGGATGATTCCGACGTTGATTATTACTAAGAAGGAATAAAATAAATTGTTTTACAAAATATATAATTTATTGTGATAAAGAATATACTATCCTTATTTTAAAAATATTAAATTTATTAAGTGTTCTTTTCTCTCATCATTTTAAAATACTCTATATAATATAATTTAAATATGTGATAATTTAATTAAAATTGATTGGAGAGGAAATTTTGATTCCTTAATGGCCAAGTTTTCTAGTTATACTATATATTAGAGATATAATATATCATATGTATGCATTTAAAGAAAAGAATAGCTAGAGATTGAACTTATCAATATAATATACTGTACTGAACCACAATAGTAGTTAGAAATTATAATTAGTATACTCCTCTAATGTCCATCTCCTTATTAAAGAGAAAAGTTACATGAAAATTAATTAAAAAAATGAATTAATATCAAGCCAGAAATGGAAAAAAAAAAACACAGAGATAACATACTTGTTAATTTACAGAAAAACTTCGTAGCCTTTTGCAAACTTTGAGTGAAATAGATACAAAAACTTTTTCATCACTTGATTGACATGTTTGACTCCTCCCAATGCATTACATTCTGATTTTCCTACTCATATTTGCCATATTTGATTCCTCCATATGCATTACCATTCTGAATTTCCTACTCAAGGAATTCCTTTTTTTAACTTATTATATGTATATAGGTTGTTTGTAACCTTTTTATTTCATTTTAATTATTATTTATTACAGAGATGTTTAATGCATATAAAACGTGACATACAATTTATCAAACTTTTGGGCTTCTTCCGTTTAGGTAAAGGGTGGTTATGGTTCTTCTTTATTTTATTTTATTTTATTGTTTTAATAATAAGATGGGAAAAGAATAGTAAGAAAAGTTCAATAGAGGAGAAAAAATAAATAATTTTCTAGGTGAATAGAGAAGTGTTTCATCGTTTATATTTAGCTTTATTATTATAATTATATAGATATTTTTATTCTAGCTTTATATTATAGATAGATATATATTTTGTAATTAATTAAGCAATACATTTATAATAAAAGAATTGATTTAAAGAAGAAAAGGGGGAAAAACCTTTTAAAAAAATTAATTAACTAAGATAAAAATACTCAAAATATAAAAAAAGATTATTATTTTGTAATTGTAGTTAGAAGAATGACAATTTTTTATTTTTTTTACTAAGAATAGAAATTAGAGAGGTATGAGTTATGAATAATTACTCCCTGTAAGTTGGCATGTGAAGAGTCTTTGTTGTAAATATTTTTCCATTAATATGATATTTATTTGTAATAAATTAAATTATTTGTTTTTACAATAAAACAATTAATTCAAATAAGAAAGTAAAGCCAATAAAGGAGAAAAAAATAATACAAATGGAGATCATAGATAGGTGTCATATGACGTTTTCTATGTTTCTCCTTTATATTATATATACTAGAGATACACGACCCCATGCCAGCACGGGGCCCAATATCCGTTCGTCTCATATTAATTGATTATTTTTATTTTGCACGGTACTGAAGAAATTATAAATAAGAAAATAAAACTTTACTAATTCAACCCTTAAAAAAACTTTGTGAGAATTTTTACAAACAAATGTGACACTTTCAAAAGAAATTAACGGACAAGGGTAATATAGGAAATTTAAATAATATTTTGTTGATTTAGTAAGATGATCAACTAATATGAGACAACTATTTTTAGAATAATAGTCAATTAATATGGGACGAAGGGAGTGTCATAGAACTTGAAAAGTTAGCCAAATTTTTATATGATTTTAAAAAGATTTTAAGTTGTTAGTACTTTTATATAATTTTAAAATAATATATATTACTCTCTTTGTTTCAATTTACGTGGCATATATAGAATTTCAAAAATTAATCATTTTTATATGTCTTTTAAATATTTAACGTAATTTTCAGATCATATATGTTACTTCTCCTGTCCCAATTTATGTAGCACTGATAAGATTTTTTTAGAGTCAAGTGATTTTTATATGTATTTTATACTTTTTAAATTGTTAGCTATTGTGATTTATAAATTGATACCAATAAAATTTCAAGAGTCAATTAATTTTTTTTATATAACTTTTAAATATTTAAGTTGTTAATTATTATGATTTATAGTGTTATTTATATTTATAGAATTTTTAGATATATAACAAACTAAAAAAAGACATAATTTTCCATATTTGGTAAACAAATAAAGTAATTAGCATTTTAAAAAATGATTTTGCCATAAAAAATAAAATGAAAGAAGTTATAAGGTATAAATAAAGAAAAGGAAATAAGAAGTGGGACCTATATTATATGCATTAATTAATAGAAGGAAAAGTGGAGAAAAAGAATGGCTCACATGCATGGAAAGTAGGCAAATTTTTTTGCGGCTGAAAAGTAAAATGTGGAAGGGCTTTTATGTCCCAAAATTACAACTACAAAAAAAGTGAAGTACAATATTATTCATTAGAAAAGTATTATTAGTTGGACCAAATTGCCCTTAAGCTTTCCTAAATATGACAAAAAATAGTCAGGTTGAAAGTTGAAAAATTGTCTCTTCTATATAAGAGAAAAATATAGATATAGATTTAACTTGATTTAGAAAACTTGAAATTCTTGGTCCATCAAATTGGCTTGAAACATTAACCGTTACCTCGCTTTCACTAATTGCTTCATGACTTTAGTTTGACGTTATACATATACAGATATACTAATGGATTGAGAGATATTACGAATTAATTAATTACAATAATTATGCTAATGGATAGACATCGAGTATGAGTAATAAACAAGTGGTTTGTGATATAATTATATAATTTTGATGAGAATAAAGTTGTTAAATCACTTGTTCCGATAAAATAGAGAAACACCATGATAAGATATTCCAATTATTACTCAAATCAGGCAAAGGAAAAAAAACATTGGATTTAGATCGGTCAAAACAAGTTATAATGCAAGTGTGATATTAATATAAGAGGGAAAATATGTGTTTTTGGTTGAATTTGAATTCGAATTCGGTCAAAATGACGCAATTTAATGAAGAGATGAGGGTCAAAAATATCTTTGGATTATTTGAAAAGATTTCACTTATTGGGCTAAAAATATCATTCAATTCACTTTTTGGTCCATTTCTACCCATAAAACTAGCAATCTTAATTTTTTTTTAAAATATTATTATTATTTATTACATGTCATTTTTTATCGGATAAATTAAATTACAACACATTTAGTAGGCGTTTGGCAATGCAATACCATATCACGATATGGAATCGTGAGATGGAATCAGCGTTTGGACATGCGATTTCACGCTGATTCCATCTCATGATTCCATATCATGAGATGGAATACCATATTCTTCAAAAATCATGATATGAAATTATATGAAAATTCTATATCATGATTTGAGATTTTTTAAACACAAAAAATGATCCACAAGTTTATATTTTGTTGAAACAACCCCACAAACTTTTGTAACTTTGAAAAATAGATTCAAAATACTAAAACAAGGCATGAACCATTATGATATATATTGATACACATGAAAATTATCATAGTTTGTGCAGTGTTACATAATTTTTTGCGAAAAGGAGTAATGAAATATTTATGGTCTATGATCATGAAAATATAGTTGCGGATGATATTGACCAAAAAATGTCTCAAAGTAACAATGTTGGTTCGTCTTCTCGGTCACATGATCGAAAAAGGCAAGTTCAACGTGAGGAGATTGACCGTATTATGTGGGAAGATTATATTAAAGACTTCGTTCACTACAATTTATGTTCAATTTTTTTTATTAAATTAAAGTTAGATGAAACTTACTTAAGTGGAGAACAAATAGTTTTGTAATAATTTATTATGCGATTTTATAAATTTTTGTTTATTTGGTAAGATTGAATAAACAAATAGTTTTACAACTTACGGAATTTTTATGAGTATGAGAAAATATATAACACAAAAATTACATATCGCATGTCCAAACAAAACTTCAATTTCATCTCATGATTTCATAATATGATATAGAGAAAATTGTCTAAAACCCCCCCAACCTATACCCGAAATCCCAACTACACACTCCAACTTCACGGGTGTCCTATTACCCCCCTGAACTTCATATTTCTCTATTTTCTACACACTTAAACGCTGACCTATCATAGGAGGTGTTCTCACCTCCCTTAGGCGCGTAAGGATGTATCTAAAACACATTATCTGCATTTTGGAATCCACGTGTAAAGGTCCAAAATCAACCTAAAATTAAGGCTTTCAATTACAATTTGCATTTCTAAGCTTTTTTTCTCCCACAAATCTTCCATCTTCTTCCTTTCTTCTGCCATTTAAAAAGCTTGAAGCTTGGGAACGATCTTCAATGGTAACTTCCATTTCAAATCTTGAACCTTTAGAATTTCTAATCTTCTCTAAAAAAAATGGTTATTAGATTCAAGGTTCAAAGTTATTTTCCTCACTTATAAATATAAAATTGCAAAGTCAACTAGATCTAGCTATGGAGCTTGAGATTTCTTCTCAATGTCAATGCCCAAAAATAAGTTATTTCCCTCTTCAATTCATAAATATAGAACCACAACGTATGTACACCCATTCTTTTCACCTTCCTCCAACTCCTTCACCATTACATATGAACTTGAAGATTTACTGATTTAGAAAATACCAATTTGCAAGATCCATTTTTTCATTTAAAGATCGATTTTATTTATTTTTTAAAAGATTACATCACATGATAAATGACATTGTTAAAATTATCTGGGTGGCGGAGCAAGTAATCTTGAAAAGAACAATTCTTGGGTCACTGTGACTTGCATTACTTGCTAAGAATAATGTAGAAGAAGAAGAAAGGTTGATATTCAATTGAAGAGTAGACATGTTGTTGGTTATGTTTGAAATTGAGAATTTTAACCTAATTAAAAGAATAAGTTAAAAAAAAGTGGGGTCTACTACATCTGAAATAAATAGGAAAATAAAATTGAAGAAAGTGGGCCCACCTAGCGCGTGTATACACGCATATGTGTATATCTGGTAATGACAAAAGTTGAGCGTTTAAGTGTGTAGAAAATAGAGAAATATGAAGTTCAGGGGGGTAATAGGACACCCGTGAAGTTGGAGTGTGTAGTTGGGATTTCGGGTATAGGTTGGGGGGGTTTTAGATCATTTTCTCTATGATATATCATGATTTTATATTGCATGATCAAACGGACCCTTAATTTTCTCCTGCCCATCCATTTCATGCTTCATAATCCAAGCCCAATTAGAAAACTCATTAAATGTAAAGAATGATCAATCTATTTTTTTTATTGGGTTTGGGTCATGGGGCACCAGAATGGATGGATAGGAGGAAACTAAATGGGTTGAGATTTGATTTACCAATAAAAAAATGACACATAATAAATAATAATAATAATAATATTTTTTAAAAAAATATAAAGTTATTTTTTTTGTCCCAATTTATGTGGCATTTTTCATTTTCGAGAGTCAAACAGTTTAAGTTTGATCGGTAATTTGAGCGTGAATTTTCAAATATTTTGAAATGAAATTCATATATTTGTAAACTACATAAGCAGTACTATAAGTCACAAGAATTGACAATTTAAAACAATTTAAAAACATATGAAAAATTTATGGTGAAAGATACTTGTTTGAATCTCGAAATTCAAAAAGTATCACATAAATTGAGACGGGGAAGTATTAGTTTTAGGGTTTGAAATGAACTAAAAATATGAATTAGATGTTGGTATTCTCTTTTTATTGTAAAAATTGTGTAGAATAGCAAATATTTAATTCATATTAAATGTTATAGTTTTTGTTTAGATTAATTCTATTTCGCAGCTAGTATTTCTCCGATCTTTCTATTTGGATGGGATCCGCGAATTTGTATCAAATATAAATATAAAATGAAAGATATATTTTTATACAAATTAAAGCACATTATTTCTCTCTCCACTTAAATTTCTCCTAAAATCTCTTACCCATGTCATTTTGAATTTTGAATTTTCACCATATCTCTACCGATTGTGCATCACAATTGCAGATAATCGCCAAAAATGTGTGTAAATCAATTTTATATTTATTTTATTTTTTGTATTTTTTATACAAATTTTCAAGTTTTTTCATTTAACTTTCATTTCAAATCCTCAATCTTATAGTTATTTCACTAATTCAATGTTCAAACTCCATCGACGAAAATAGGGCTAACCCATCGGTGGCCCCTTAAATTTGGCACGATTTTTCACTTAGACATCTTAACTAGGCTTTGTTCATTTTAAACACCTCATGTCACGCCCAACTGTGTCACAATTTGACACTTTCTGCTGAGATGGCATAGCAAATGTGATACACTCACTAGACGCGCGTGAGAGCCTCATTTTATCAAATTTTAATTTTTTTCTTCTTCTTCTTCCCCATTTTTTGGCTACCATTTTCCAAGCTTAAACTCTTTCCATGGTGAAATAAATTTGACGATGTCACAAACAAAAAGTGAATTCTAGCGCCCATAAATTTTAATCTTAAATACTTTCACTTATTTTGTTGTCCTTCTTCCTCCTCAAAATAAATTGAGAAAATCAACATAAATTTCAAGAAGAAAAAAAACACTCAGAAATGGCAAGAAATCATATTTTCAATTATCAAATTCTACATTCACAACAAACAATTTTAGCGTTCCAATCCATTTGTATGCCTTCTCACATCATAATCACAGAAAAAAGTCCAAATAAAAAAAAAACTTCTTCTTTTGACACATTTGGGTGGGGGAGGGTCGGAGGTGGTGGTGGGTGGAGAAGAAAATCTGAGTGAGAGAGAGGGGTTGGGGTTTGAGGTGGGGGTGGGTAGTAGAGAAGACAATTTGGGGGTGGTGTGGGTATAATTTTCTTTTTATTAAAAGTGTTTTTTATTTAAAATTAATTAGTTAAAGAAATGCCACATGTCAATGAGTCATTGGTAGTTTTTTTCCTACTCAAGATTCACCATTTAATAACTTTTTTTTTTATATATATGCCACGTGTCTTTATTTAATTCGTCACTTTGACACGTCATCAGCGAGTGTGTTACACACACCTTACAAATTTGACAGATTGTCGAAAAAGTGTCAAAATGACACAGTTGGGCATGACATGAGGTGTCTAAAATGAATAAAGTCTAGTTAAGGTGTCTAAGTGAAAAATCGTGCCAAATTTAGGGGGCCACTGATGGGTTAGCCCACGAAAATAACCATTGGTATATATTTGCATGACAAAAAGTTTGATGATATACCATCCTTTTCATTGGGTCTAACTCAGGATTTGAAGATGTTGCAGGTTCAATAGAAAAATCCAAAGCAAATGTAGAGTTCAAATTTGGTATTCAAGTAGTGTCGAGTGATTTTATACATACATTTTTACTTATGGAAAAATCATTTTGGCCAGAGAATTTGACCAGAATGATATTTCACCTATGTTAATTTTCTTTTTGAACATTTTTACTCTTTTAACTTTAATACTTTTTAATTCAAAAATAAAAAAAAAGATCAGTTTATTTTAAAATAAAAAAGTTATTATAGATTTTTAAAATTTCTGACCAAATTCTGGCCAAATTTTCTGAACATTTATCATTACTCTTAATTTTAATTACTCCACCTTTTATTCGACATAAAATAATAATAAAAAATCTCATAATTTATACATTTATTAATTATTTGAAATCATAAATAGCATAAATCTTATCCAGCTAACTAACAACCCTAAATAGCCAAGAAGATAAATTTATTTATATGGTCCTGCTCCTAAATGAACTCATAGATGATAGAACTTGTCCTCAAAACAGTGTGTGCATGTTGATTTTGTCAGTGTTAATTAAAAAAAGAAAGTAAGTTCTAGTAGACTGCAATACCCTTTCAAAATAATCATAAATACCAATAATTAATCTGCCCCATGTGAAATACAATACAGTATTCTATCATTGGATTTTGGAAACGAAGAAAAAAAAAGCATAAACCGACCTACCTAGAGTAATAACAATAAATAAAAACTTCCTCCCGAAGCAAAATCTAAATAGACTTGAGTAACAATAAATATCCAAATTGCAAAAAATACATAAATATTGACCAAATACGACACGTCCACGTAGTTGCACACGTTATTAAGAAACGTTTACTTAACCAAATCCTACACGAAACCCATTTAAGTAAAAGGTCAAAATTGGAAATTAACCAAAATAAATTCAACGAACCCTTTTAAACCGCCAACTCACACGCTTCCCACGCAAGTAAACAAATCCGCCGGCTCATGAAAACTGAGTGCTATACATACATAAAAAAAAAAAAAAAAAAACCAACTTCACCGCCCACTTGAAAGCAAGCAAGCAGTAAACTTGTGGCGGTGTTTTCCGTTGGCTATTAATTCCCTATTTCTTCCATTCTATTCATTCTTTTCATCCAAGTTATCAAACTTACAAATACTTCTTCATTGATTTGGTTAATTCTCCAGCTTTTTTGGGTTTACAGTTCACAATTATTGAGATTCCATTCTACAATGTGCTTTTTTGTTCTTCTAAGCAAGTATTGATTCGTTTTGATTTTATTTTTTTCATTGTGAATATTCTCTTCTTTTCTTAGCTACTTTGAATTTGTATTCAATAAGAATCAAATTCTCTACGGAAATTGATCGAACACTTGTTAGATTCGAATAATTTTTAGTTACTTGTTCGGATTATTCTGCAATGGAGAACTTTGTGAAGCCTCAGTTCTTCTCCTTTCTGCGTGAGGAAGCAGCAGCAGCAGTTCAACGGTACTCACCGCATCACAAGTTTATGGCTCATTCAGGATTTGGAAATCAATTTGCCGAATCTACAAGCTCAAGCGCCGATGACGTGCAAGATCCAGAAGTTTCCGATTCCGAGAGTTCGGTTGTTGGTTCGGTACATGAAGAGAGAAGTTCTGGTTTGATGAGAATTGATGAAGGCGATAAGATATATGGTATTATAAGCAACAAGTTTCTATCGGGTTTGGGTTGTTTTGGATTATCGACGGAAATTACGGCAATTCATAAGGAGACTTGCTCTAGTTTTATCAAGCAAGCGAAGCTTCAATCGTTTCTTATTTTCTCTAAAGCGGTGGAGAAGAAGTGCGGTGGGAATGCTAATGTGAAGTATGCTTGGTTTGGAGCTTCGAATGATGAGATTAACAATATATTTTCACATGGATTTTCTCATTCATCAAACAATGGAGCTTATTCTCAAGCCATATGCCTTTCTCCGGATGATAATTCACACGATTGGTACTTAAATTTACCCTCGTCTTTAATTCGTCTGTTCTAGATTATGATTTTTTTTCATTCTTAACTGATTCATGAATTTTTTGCAGCCTGCAAGCTGCTGTTCCTGATAAAAATGGAGTAAGGCATCTATTGCTTTGTCGTGTGATACTGGGAAAAACTGAAGTTGTTCATCCTGGATCAGGACAGTGCCATCCGAGTTCTGAGGAATATGATACAGGGGTTGATAATTTATCTTCTCCTAGAAAGTATATCGTGTGGAGTACTCACATGAACAGTTACGTTTTCCCAGAATTTATGGTCAGTTTCAGAGTCAGCTCACATGCTAAAGGTGAACACTTAAGCAGTGCCTTGAGAGAATTGGAATGTTTTAAACGATTGTGCTAGATTGTTAATTCTTGTTCTAATTTCTGCAGAGTCTCAAAGGAATACAGTTCCTGTTCAGAATCCAAAATCACCTTGGATTACATTTCCTGCACTGATTTCTGCTCTATCGAAATTCTTGCCGCCTCAGACTGTCAAATTGATTACGAAATATCATAATGATCATAAGGTATGCGCTTGAACTCTCTATTTTTGCCGTGTATATAAAAAAATAATTCAAGTACAGTTGTTCATATCTAGTTCTGTCAACAGGGGAGAAAGATCACAAGACGAGACTTGATTCAGCAAGTGAGGAAACTAGCAGGGGACGAGTTGTTGACTGCAATCATCAAGTCCTGCAAGAATAAGGTATGAATCTGCTACTTCCAAGAAATCTTTTGTTCTAAAAAATGTGGATATGGAAAGGGGGTTAAATTATATTTTATGTATATATAGTGGATATTAGATATTGAAACCCAGCTTCTTCCTATTTCAAATCCCCTTAGCGAAAAACCTGGTTCGGTCACTTTCTTACACAGAGAACTTATTAGTTAATTCATCCTTTAATTTTTCGTTCCATTATCAAGTGTATGAAGCAGTACCTGCTGCTGCAGTTTCAACATAGCTTAGTCCCCTTAGTAAACATCACACTGATACTACTAGTATAAGTTATGCCGACTACTACTATAAGTTGTGCCAAAACTAGGACGCCCATATTCACAAATCCTTATTATCTGACATCATGTTTGTCCTTTTGTTTTAGCAGCAAAGCAAAGGATCAACTGGAAACTCATCCAGCACAAGCTCAATTAACTTTGAGCAACGAGATGGAAGATGCTGTGCTTGCCAGAAGAGTTGTTGAACAATTTTCTTGAAGAATATATGGACATAAGCAGAGAGAATGAAACGTTGAAGATCGATATCCACTAACCAAAGCCAAATGTGACACAAGGAGGGACTAGCTGCTGCTGTTGATTCATGGGATGAAAATGATATCTTCTAACAAATTAGTCTCAGCTTAATTCCCCTCTAACCTGTATCTCTTCACACTTAATATTTTTATTTTTTTTGCTTCGTAACCCCGTAATTGTCTTAGAGTAAGATCAAGTATATCCCAATGTGACAGATAGTTGTAATAGTTTCCTGATCAATTCTTGTTGACGAAAAAGTAAAACAACAAATTGCTATCCTGTTATGTTTAGTATATCCATTTTGTTAATACCTTTACTCCCCCCATTCGCGAGAAGGAAAAAACGAGCTCGTGATTTTTTCTGTGTATTGGTGATGGTTCCAGAGGATTCAATATTTGACCCACATAAGTCTATATTGCTACGATATTTTGTTCATCGGAAGTGGGCGGATGGCTGATTTGTTTGGTATTATAGGGAAGGGATTAGCCTTTCTGAGACTTATTCAATGGTACCAACATGGCTCCTCTGACTTGCTTTCATCAGAGCATCACACCATATATATCTACTGACTGTACATTGGGTACCAAGGCAATTACACATGACTAAGTCAAACTCTCACTATTGTCCAAAATTCATGTCAAGTCGACTACTACAAGCCTCCATTTCTCAGTAAAATAGGCCCAAAATCAGAGAAAACCAAGTTCTCACCGAGTTTGGAGAAAGAAAAATGATCGACTGGATTTTTGAAAACATTAGTATTTGTTCATGAAAATTGAAATTAGATCAGTTTTTTTCAAAAAAATTCAACTTCCTTCACGAAACTTCAATTTCTTAAAGAACTTCAAATTTCAAAAATAGATTTTACAGCACTTCAAAAGCTTTTTTTTCCAGAGTTCCAATGCTAGCTTAGATCATATTGTTGTTGTCGTCATTCGTCAATTAATTATTTGGGCCTAACTCACCGCAATTATTGTTAGAGTAATTTGCACCAATAAGATCTTTCAATATAACCGTTTAATTGTTTTTTTGGTGGTGCAAAAATAACAAAATTTGCAATTGCTGGAATTTAAAATAAAATTGTCAAGACTTGCCAGAAATCTCGATGAACCGCCAGGATCTTTTTTAGTATTTATAGCAGAAATTTTAGCAATCCGTTAGCTAGCGGTCAAAATCTGACTATAATCATAACGTGATGTGTTGAAATTAACAATATTTAATTATGTGATATAATATTTCAGATGGTCTCTCAATTAAGATTCTTTTCCGAAGTCACTCAAATTACTATACTAATATATGCAAGGGTATTGAACACCCAAGACAATTAAAAATTTAAAACTCCAATCTATCTCGAAGTCAGGTAATACTCCCTTTATATTAATTTATTTCTATTATTTTTCTTTTTAGTCTATTCGAAAATGAATGAATTTTTTTCATCCGATACCACCGTTTCTATCTTTCCTCTTTTAATTCTTAATAATGTCTTTCATTGCAAGTTACTCGTATATATGCCTTTTTTTTTGGATAAACAAAGGATAACCCGCAGCCACTATATTATGTATGAACATTTGCTAATTCAAAATTATACGCTTTAAGGAAATTATTTTTAAAAGTCAGTTGTCAATTTTCCTAACAATTGATAATTGTATTTTTTTTTTTGGAACCCCAGGATAACCCGCAGCCGCTACAACCTCTGTCACAGCCTCTGCCCTTCGGGTGAGCACTTTGTGCGCATTGGGTAAACCCCCCACTGTGTAATAGCCTGTAAATCACATAGGGGATGTAAACCGCACTAGGCATGCCCTATGCGACAGGCTCGACTCAGAAAGCATTGAGGGGGGAATCGATCCCGGGTCATCCGTGTGGATAACCACCCTCCAAACCAACTGAGTCATCCCGAAGAACTATATATGCCTTTTTAAGAACACGTTATTTATTTGTGCTCTATATGAGTTGATAAATCTTCTGGTGTAGATGAATAGAGAAAATGACATAAATAGTCCCTTAACTATAACAGTAGGTCTAAAATGGTCCCTTAACTATACACTTAACAGATTTAGTCCTTTAACTATTCAAAAACTTATCAGATTTGGTCCCTTAACTATACACTTACCGATTTTAGTCCTTTAACTATAAACTTACTGATTTTAGTCCTTTAAGTATTCAAAAACTTATCAGGTTTGATCTTTGTCCATTTTTTAATACAAATATCTTAGATTTATATTAACGGAAATCTTCGTGAAATAAAATCTTTAACCCATTTTTAAAATTGTTTCTCTATCCCCGCCATTTTTTCTTCAAACTACTCTTATGAAAAGAACAATAACGTCAATGATTCAAAATAAAATTAATGAGGAAAGAAGATAAAAGTCCTAATTTTATTCAATGGAGGATAAAATTAAGCATATAATTATTGTTAATGACTTGAATCCGCACTTGAATATGCTGATCAGTGCGAATTTTATTTAATTTACTCAAATTTCTTTACGTAAAATAAAATGAATAGAATAATAAAATTGATCTATTTAAAATAAATTAAAAAATTACAAATCTATCATTTTATAAATTTCAATTTTGAAAAATTAACAAATTCCGTTCAATGAAGTCGTTGGAGTACAAACTTTGGATTTAACAGGTAATAATTTGTTACTTTTTATGATAAAGTTGAGCATATTCAAGTCATTAGTAGCAATAATATGCTTCATTTTATCCTCTGTTAAATAAAATTATGACTTATATTTTCTTTCCTCGTGAATTTTATTTTAAACTGTTGAGGTTAAGGTTCTTCGCATAAGGTTAATTTGAAAAAAAGTAGCAAAGAGAGAGAAACAACAGAAAAAATTGGTAAAGGATTTAATTTCTCAAGGCATGAATTTCCTTAATATAAACCTAAGCTATTTGTATTAAAAAATGGACAAAGATCAAACATGATAAGTTTTTGAATAGTTAAAGGATTAAAATCAGTAAGTTTATAGTTAAGGGACTAAAACCGGTAAGTATATAGTTAAGGGACCAAAGCTGAATTTTTTTTTGAATAGTTAAAGGACTAAATCCGTTAAGTGTATAGTTAAGGGACCATTTTAGACCTACTCCTATAGTTAAGGGACTATTTATGTCATTTTCTCTAGATGAATACAATGCAACATTTTAAGTGTAGAATTAAAGAAACAAAAGGAGGTCTAAATACACAAGTTTGAATTAAAACTTCAAAAACTATTGTTTCTTATACAATATAAATCAGCTGCTTTTAATTATTGCTACTTTTAAGACTGTATTGGTTTAATATATATTTCTTTATTGAAAGTATGAATTATCATCTATGTTATATTTTTTAGAATTTATTTATTCATTTTTCCCATTTGTAAATTAGAATCTTACTTTTCTGAAATTAAAATAATCCAAAGAAATTAAATTGTATTTTTTTCTTCTTAGAATACATGTTGAGTGAGTATCTTAGCTTAAATATATGTTTATTTGACTGATATATGTTTGATAACTATGCACTTTAAAATTAAGAACTTGTTATTTTTATTATCTTGATTAAAATTCAAATTGTGGCTATAAAAGTTAAATAGTAATATATTAAAATTCTTGAAATTATGTGGGTCAGAACTCAAAATCCAACCCAATTTTAACCTATTTGAGCCCAAAATAAATTTGAACGAATCATGATCCAACCTGATTTTTTATTCAGCCATTTTAATCTCTTTAATTTCAGTTCAACCCACTCAAGCATAACAAACCCAAAGCAAAAGCAACCATCCCAACCACGGAAGTCTCATCACCTCAGATACTACATTAAAAAAGACAGAGAGAAAAAACCCCAAAAAAATATAATATTGTCAATTTATATCGATATTGAATCATGTATTACTAGTTAGTATGCCAGTTTATTTTTTTAACTCGTCGTCATTCATCAACAAGAAACTATCACAACTACGTAAATGACGTTGTTATTCTGAAAAAAACAGCACGTGCAGTGGGGAATTGTGTTACTTCTAGTAGCTAGATATTGTTATGTCATGTATTCAAATTACTCAAAAATACAGTAACAGGAAAAAGATGAAATAGACAGAATGTAAGTAATCTGAGTCCACAGAAATTACTCTGTTTCCTTAAGAAATTTAATCTCCTCACTGTACCGAGGTTGCAGATTAATTCCTCCCAAGATAAAACGGATTAACCTATTAGAGAAGTAGCGGTACCTCAAACTTCACTAATTTCAGCGAACGCAAGAACAACAACAAAAGCACACACAGACTCAGTCGATCGACAATTTTATTTATGTAAGAAAATGTATACAGGGAAGAAAAATTTTTAGTGTTTGAAAAACAAAAAGACCTCTTATTTATAGTCATTTGTAGCAAAGAAAGCATCTGTTCAGACCCGTTTTTTCCAGAATGTTGTGTCTTTTGGGAAAAGAAACCACTTTTCGGAAGGAACAGGTCCCTTCAGAACGTTTTTACCGTTACACGCGAAGTTCAAATAAATTATGTTGCGCCAAATTAATTATGTTATTTAACTAACATTCTGAATTAATTTATAAGAGAAAGGAAATCGATTAACAAGATTGATTAAATAAATTTTGTCCAAAAATATTATTAATCAATTGCCGAAGCCGAGTGAGCGACGACGACGGCGAGGGGCACCTCTTTCTTAACTCTTTAAGAACTAAAGAAAGTGTTTCCTAATATAAGGACAACAATTTCCTTTCTTCTACCAATATGGGAGAAATGACTTTTCATTTGCACTTTGCAATGACTTTTTATTTTCTCTCCAAAATTGATTCCCCCACTTTTCCATCTTCTCTTCTTATTTCCCATTCACACCTAGCTACAACCCAACAAATATCATGTTTGTTATTTGGAATTTATAACCAATCCTTCATTCAATCAAGATACTTGTGTTACATCAATTGTTAGTTCCTCTGTATATTGAATCAAGTGCCTTGTCAACTTCCTCTCCTAACAAAAGAATTAGAAGTGAACTACTAAACAAAATGGAAATGAATGAAGCAAACAGAAAAAGAAGACAAAAAAGTGTCCACTCATCCCAAAAAAAAGTTATCGAGAAACTCTATTTATCTTCCAAACTCCCACCAATTTCTCTTGCAATTCAATGTTTAGTTAGTGAAAATTTTATATTAGAGAAATGAAAAGGAAAAGAATTGATGAAATTTTTATAACTTAATTGTCTTTTTCATTTATTACAACTTTGACGCGCAAAAAAATAGCTATACTTGTTGATTCAACTCTTATCTAATAGAAAACCCCGCTCCGTGTCTCCATGACATGATTATTGAGTAAGTCATGTCATAATTCTGAGCCAACTTTGAGTTTCGCTTTGCGGAAAGAGTAACAATGTGCTTTTGAATTGTCACGCAAAGAGACGAAATGATATTCATGAGTGAGAAAGATAAGTAACCTCACATTCACGTTTTAATTCATACTGTTGCACTTTGTTTCATTGACCATATTATAATCAAATAAGTACGAATTGTCATTGAAATCATAATTTTGCATAAGTTTGGTATATCATTCACACTCTCTTCTTAGCATATTATCATAAATGAATTTAGTACTATTATAATAAACTATAATTATAAGAAAAAAAAATTAACACGAAATATGCGGCAGTGCATAAATTAATCTAAATAATTTTACCAGAAATACCAAACAATGTAACTTTAAAATATTGCCAATAACATATTCTCTCACTAAATTAAAACATATACTCGTATTTTGTTTTTATGCTTATAATTTCCTAAGATTTATTTATATTAAGATATGTTAGTTATTTGTTGTAATACAATATGTTGAATTTTGTTGTCAAAAATCTTATTAATAAATATGAAGATTTAAGTTATATAATTCAAAGTTTTAAAATGATACAATAACTTTCAAATTACTTTTTTATTTTATGAAAAGCCATCATCAAATTACAATCACCTATTTGGGCTGTGATGACGGGGTTATGATATCCATCGATAAACAGTTTTTTTATTACGAAGAAATGACATGCGAATCGATCATGACTTTCAAGTTTCAGATTCTGAATATATTTCTTTTTCAAGCTTTGCATGTATAGAGATGCTTAATAACGAAAAAAAGGTGCTAAAATTTCGTTTCTAAAGAACAATTTTTTTTAGGTACCATTGATACAAAGCCAATTCCAATAGACTTATTGGAGGGTCCCATTGGTGTGCATCCAGTAGGAATTGAACCTACGAATTCGCCAATTATGAGTTGAGCTTCATACGTGGGATTTTTTTGGCAAAGGAAAGTCAAGAGAAAGGGTGGTAGCTATTCTAGCAAGTCTTCTGTGGAGGAGTAGCACTAGGCTAGTAACTTATTAGACTAGTCTCGATCATTTGTTCTCAATAGCCACGAGATGATCATCTTAGGGTGATCCTTTTGTCAACAGATGCTCTTATTACACTTTTATTACGCGCCGCCTCTCACTCTCTCGAAACAAGAAGAATGATTTTGGAGGACACGTGGTTCACATTTTATTTGATGTTTAGAAGTGAATTGAAAGTTAAGCAAATAAAGATTTAAAGATTTTTCACATAAAAATAAAAACAATAGGCCTACATTTATTCCTAATAAGTTGAATTATCAACGTAATTGTACCCCATTACTTGCTTTTCACCCAACAAAAGAGAACAAAATTTGTTCCTTTTGAGATTGTCCCTAATCCCTATTTTAGAATAATATTGTTTCATAAGTCCCATACTCCATCTATCCGCCCCGAATTGATAATTGAATTTATCTATAAAGGTTTTGAATTTGCTCATAATGATCAAATTATATCTCATCTTGTTTCATTATCGAAAATACAATTTTCAAATAGGTGCAAATTCTTCTATGCTGCCTATTAGGCATATGTTCTAAGTTTCAAATAGAGCTACAGAGTTATTATTTTTTTTTTCATCAACATTTAATTGAATTCAATACAATTTATTACGAATTGAGCCGGCGACAACAATAAAAATAAAATAAAAATGCACTCAAATTGTTTCCCACAGAGAAATCAGTTGTTTTCATCTATTGCTACTGACTCCAAGAGAACTATTCACAAATGTGCTTCAACGATCTTACACATGTCAGTTCGATATTTGTGTGGGTTAAGTCATAAAATTCATGATCCATTCTATAAATTGACCCAAAAGATTGAACCTATGATGTTTTAAGAAATAAATTAAAAGTTAACCAAATGATAGTGATATCGAAAAAAAATCAAGATGATTGAAATTATATTGAAAAGTCTAATTTTAATCATACAAATTAAAAAAATCGATCGAACGAAACCATTAACCACCCTACTTATTTCACTATATATGACTTTAACATGAGACCACCCTACTTATATAAGTTGGCTACCCTACTTGAATTATCTTCGACTATAACATAAGACTTCTAAAATTATGCACATGCACCTCTCTTTTGGGCCTTACTAATTTCTTATTGGCAGTAAATTGCAGCATATTATACGATTTTAAATTTTTTCCTTTCTAGTAAATTTGTTTTTAAATGATTTTAACTTGAAAAAATTCATTTGAAAGAATTTATGTTTTAACATTACTCTATAAGGCAGAATTTATAATCAATTGAACTAGTTCATTGTCTTGAAATATCTGAGCTTTGTTTTATGGACGAAACTTAGAACATAAGCCTAATAGGCAGCATACCTAAGTTTTAATATTTCCCTATAATGCTGGTCGATTAATTGAACATGAATACTATCTTAAAATGTCATACCTAAATTCTAACTTTACTTTTGATCAATGGAGCAAATTCACTATCTTAAGATATCTGCTCAAAAACGTTTTTTTTTTTTAAAAGTTCAATCCAGACCAAGAAAAAAGTTCAAACCGGACCATTTGTGAACTTGACCCATAGAAGTTGCTAACATGTATCTATTAGGTGCCAGTCCTACTCTTAGGCCGTTAACAGTAAGACATCATTCCGGACCATTTAATTATGGAAATATAGACCGGCCTAAAGTTTTGCATATTCTTTTTTGGAAATTTTCCAAATTAGCAATTTCGGCCTACATATTATTTTTATAGTAGTATTTTAAAAAAAATTTATATAACATAGTTAGATTATATTATTTTCTAGCATATGTATATAATATACATTGATATATGCATGTGTATCTAAAAACCATAGACGTTATTGCTTATACACACAGTTTGCCACATATATTCAGTCGACTACACACATATGTAACGCAGAATGACAATCAAATACTATTATGTTCACACAATTTTCAGACGCATACATGAATACATATACCTGCTACGTTTTAAAATCAAAATGCTACAATAAATTCTTGTTTTTGCAAACATGAACGTTATAGCGCTATTTACAAATTTTTCTAAAAATTTTTTTGGGTTTGGGAATATAGAAGGGGAAAATTTTCAAAACAACAATATTTTTGCTACGATTTTTACTTTTTTTGAAATATTTTCTCCCATGATTTTCTCCATTATGTTGTTAAAGATTTGTATTCTTTCAAATTAAATAAATACAAAAGTCAGCCTTAGCAAATAAAAATATTGACATTTAATAGGATCCCTTGTCAACACTTTCAATATTTATTTAAAATGTCAATATTTTGATTTGCAAAGGCTGACTTTTGTATTTATTTAATTTATTTAATTTGAAAGAATACAAATCTTTAACAACATAATGGAGAAAATCATGGGAGAAAATGTTTCAATAAAAAGTAAAAATCGCTTAAATCTCTAATCAGGTACAATTGGAAAAATACGAAGTGCCATCTCTCTCTTGTTCTTTCAAACGCCTTTCACCATTGTTCTGCATATTTCCAATATCCATTTTCGAATAACTCCAATGAATTTAAGTTTTCGTTGATTTTGCCCCACTTTTCGTTGGATAACAAAATTTTGAATTAATCGATTGTTATTCAAACTACGTTATCGACTTTCGATTCTCCATTGATAATCCTCATTCTTCGTAGAAGTCAAGTCGATTGATCATCGTTTATGGATAAATCTCCTGTAAGAATTTTTATTTTTATTTGTCAAGAGTCATGAATCTGTTGTAAAAAAAAAGTTCATCATCCTTCTTTCCTAAAAAATACAAAATTGCATAATGATCAAAATTATGTGCATCATCGTTAAAATTCAAAATTGCATCTGTTCATCATCGTTTTTCCTGGAAAATTCAAAATTGTTGATAGATCTGGGAAGCAATTTTGAAATACAAAATTGAAGCAATTCATCATCGGTGTTCCTACAAAACACAAAATCGAGGATCGATCAAAGAAGCTAATTGAAATATACAATCAAAAAATCACATTTTTTCTTCAAGATATAATCGATCTGGTATTATCTCAAAGAATTCATCAAAATTAGTGGTGATGCAGCAGCATGAGAGTAGATTTTTGAAATTTTATTCAAATACAAATTTATTGTGATATTGTATATTGAATAATCGGAATACAAATTTGATGATATTATGTATTGGATTATTAGAATACAAATTTATTTTGAATATAATTTTGATGATGTGATCCCTATTCTATTGAATTATTATGATTTTATATATTGACTAATTGGGGTATAAATTTGATTGGAATACAAATTTGTTCAACAATTATAGACAACAACTTTTAGAATACAATTTTTGAAATACAACTTTTGAAATACAAATCAGGTTAGAATTCAACTTTTTCTTAAATCAAAAGTTACAAATAAAAGTAAATAATGAATTTAATCAACAGTTATGAAACAACTTTTTGAAATACAATTATTTTTGAAATACAACTTTTAAAATACAAAATCAGTTTAGAATACTTTTTTTTTTGTTTAATCAAAAGCTAAAAATAAAATTACATGAGTACAAATAATTGTATACAAAATACAAAATACATTTATTTTGAATACAAATACAGTTGATAACTGAATTTGAACATAGCATACAAAATGATTGATTTGAATGTACATGGATACAATATTTGCTTAAATAAATATAATATTGCTGAAAAATATAATTAAAATATAAAAAATACTGCATATATACTAATATGAATACAATTTAAGTAAAAATATATATCATGTTAGTCGTCTATAATTTCATTTAAATAAATACAATATTCTGAAAATACAATTAACATATGAAAAATACAATTGACAATACTAATATGAACACAAATTAAGTATGAAATTAAATAAATTAACTATTAACTGAAATTGGAGAAATGTAAACATCAAAATACAAAACCTACCCTAAATAGTAACGAGATTTACTTAAAAAATCAGACTCAAAAGGAAATTTACTAAATAAATGATTCTAAAGTTGAATAAATTGGAACACAAAAATACATAAACGGCAAAAAAAAAACACAAACTAAAACTAAAAAATTCTGATATTAACCCAATAAATACAAATCCAAAGAAAGTTATTCGATTAAATGAGAATATGATGCAAATATTTAGTTTGATTTTTTTCCATTTTGAAAAAAAAAAGGAAAAAGAGAAAGAATCTGGAAGCAGAGAGAAGGGGAATAAGAATAATGAATAGAGAGAGAAAGCGGAGTTGATGAGGAGTGACAATATGATGTATTTTAGGAGATAATTACAGATATATATAATTTGCTAAACAATAAATGAGAGAGAACATGCGATTAATGTGAGATAAATTAGGAACTAAACTAGGATACATTATATTTTTTAAAATATTGACATATTAATATTTTTAATAATTATTTTAAAGTGTAAATATTTTTAATAATTATGTTAGGGATTTTGACTAGTTAGCTAATTTTCCCATATAGAAACAAGGGGTCATGGATGAAGGCCCAAAGAAGGAGAAGATAAAAGAGTGATTAATATCGTCGAATCGAACCTTTGATTTAATGATGAGCAACTCATTACATATCATTCAATCAATTTGCCTTTTCTCCATATTCCTATTAACACTCTATCACTTTATTTATTCGTCTAAAGAGAGAAATTTGTTATTCCATCTATTTCGATTTATTATTATTTTTTATTTGTGTCTAGTTTAACGTCCTTCTTTGGATGTAATAATAATAATATGCCCAGTAAAATCCTACCAAAACGTTTGAATTATGTAAGCATAGCAAAACATGACTTTTCATTTTTGTAATCTTTTTGGTTGAGGGAGAATTTGGAAAGTATCATAATCAATCAAATAGTCGAAAATGTATGGTGTCCACCAATTAGAGATAGAAGGACAAGTGGTATGAATAAGGTCCACTAAATAGGAAAACGTCTTAATTAATTACTTAGTTTCATTATGTTCCAAGTTAAATCCTTATAAGTACTCAAAATTTAGGTTGACTATTAGCAATAAGTATGAGAATATAAGCACTAGTGGCTCTTTCTGATAACCCCAATTATTCTACCAACTAAAAGAGTTCATTTTCTTGTGACAATAGCTTCACAACTTTTTTGAGTTCTTAGTTCTAATTTTTTAAAGTAACGTGTTCTAAATTAATAATTTATACGTATTTAATAAATTTTAAAGATAAATAGAAAGTTTAAATTAAAGTTATTGAGTTCGATCGATTCCATAGATGTGCTCCTAGCTCCCCCCCAACACACTAATAATGTGAAAGATTTGCAAACTTTAGCCTTTAATAATAGTGGTGGGCACATCTTACGATAAATACCGACTTATTATATCAAATTTTTTGGTACCATAACTTTGGAATTATACCAAAATATATAGTTATATATATAATTCATATAATATTACTATAATACTATGAAAAGATAAGTTAGAATTAATAGAAAATTAATTATTCAAATGTTTAAACGTAAGTTAATTTATCTTAATTGAAATATCACTTTTGTGTAACTAATTAACAAAGAATTTTTTTAGTGCAATATGCAAAGTGGTCTGTTTGATGGGAAAATTCATGGAAGCTCACTTACTACATATATGGATTTGATTAGACACCCAAGAAATCTTGGTGTCTGTAGAAACTCAAGGAAAAAGGGACACTGGCTTTTGTATACTGATGACTATGAATGAAACTAAAAGGAAAGTCAGTGAAAATAGCCCTCAACTAATAACATTCCACATGCACTTGCTACCTTTTTTTCTTTCTTTCTTTTTACCCGGTGTTTGATATTCGCAATGAAATCGATTATTTTGAATTCATATCGCATAGGATTTCATTCGAAGGGAAACAATCTTTATCAAAGTTTTTCTCATATTCAGAACTTAAATCTAAGACATCTAGTTAAGGAAAGGAACAATCTCATGCACTACACCATATTCTTTGATGGTTATGTTGTTGCTACCTTACTACAACCTTCTTGAAGATTTGATGACGTAGTTGTTTACAAACTTATTTTTATTTTTATAATTTTTTTATGTAAGAGATTTTATCTTTTGCGGGTAAGAGATCTGAAAATAATATTATTTTTTATTTAAATTAAATTGAGTGGTCATAAAAAGCTTATTTTCAAGCACTATTCCTTTATTTTTCTTGGGAAAAGGGTTTGATATACCCCTCAATTTTGTTATTTAGAGCTAATATATTATTCGTTATAAAAGTGATTCACATATACTCCTAACCATTATAAAAGTGACTCATATATATGTCTGCTCCCATGCCATTTTTCTTTATGCCAATGAGAATATGACATTTTTATCTTGGCAATTTACGCTTTTTTCAATTAAAAAGAGACTACTTCTCTACTTACCCCATTATGTGGAAGATTAAAAAATTTTAGGCCCTTCATGTTTTGAGATTGTTTTCTTCCAATCACTAGTAAACAAAGCTACAATGATACTCGATATATGAAGTGTACCACTTATGCTTAATTTAACTGTCCAAATAAAAATCATTTTTCTGTAATTGAAAACTATTAATAACTTTTTTTAATTCTTAATTAAATAATTTATAGCCATACAAAAAATTAAGAAGTCTTTCTAGACCATAAATTTTAATTAAACGGTATAATAAAAATTAAGATGGAGAGACAGAGAAGAATTTTAACTTAATTCATGTTCATCAAATAACCAAATAAATCAGCTAACATCTGATTCGAACCAATTTTTTATGTTCCATTTTAATACTTACATTAGAATCTGACTAAATTTAAATTCGGAGCCCCGAAAAATTAGCATTACTATCGGTCTATCACAGGCCACTTTGCACATTTTTTCCAAAATATACTTAATGGAAGCTTTTGCAGTGATGCTAATTAAGGATGTTGAATGAACGGACTACCAAAAAAAAAAAGAAGGAAAATAATGGTTTCCTCTTTCTGAATAAAACAAAGAATTTTGGTGAAGGAATAAAACAGAAATAAACAAAAGGGAAGGATGATTTCTGAATAAAGATGCAAATAATTGTGTTTCTAGAGAAACAAATTAAGCAAGCTCTTTGATTTCTATTTTCTAATAATAAAAGCACAAAAAGAAAAAAAACAAAGAGAAATGAATAATTATAAGGGCCCGTTTGGTATGATTTGAAATAGTATTGATGTGAAGTTAAATTATGTTTGAATAAGTAATTTAGAATTTTTAATTTGTATTTTTTTTCAATAAACATGAAAACCTCATATTGTGTGAAAACTATATAAAAAATCAATTATTATACTATCTTTTCAAGTAATCATAATTCATAAATAAGGTATTAAAATACGATGATGCGCCACATTAATACATTACATGTATCCATGTTTCTTTATGAATAAATATTTGCGATTTCATGTTATTACGTGATTTCAAACGTACATAATTTTACAAAAAATCACTAATTTAAAAAATCAATAATAGTAATCTAGTTATTTTTTAATGTAATCTTTCCACATGGTACGAACTATCTATTTATAATGAATTTTTTTAATAAAAATATAAATTTATTAGTCAAGTTTTACATTTTAAAAAGAATTAAAATCACAATTTTGCAATTTGAAATTTTACTTCTCGAAGAATTTAAAATTTAAAATTTATTCTCGAACAAAGGATACAATATAAATTCAAAATAATCAGACTTCAATACAAATATGATCTTTTATTTGGGTGAAAAGGAAAAAAAGGAGTTCCCAATCTTTTTTTAGAGATTATTATTGTCTGGTTGGATCCAACTTTGTCAGGTGCTAAAGGTTTGGCATCACTGTAATCATATGACCCACAAATCACTATATAATCATCCACATACACTACTTTTTTTCTGGTCCTCACCACAGACTTGAGTCTTTGGGAAGAGCTTAAAAGTAAATGTTATCTTAATAAAAATTAATAAATAAAATATATTGTTTTATTTAATAAATATTTTTTATAAATGAAACTCATTAAGAAGATGGAACATAATAGTATAAATTTTTTAAAAATATTTTAAGGCGAATTATGTAATTATTAAAGCTAATAATCAGAAGCTACAACAACCAATAAACCTAAAGAAAAATAAAATTGATGTGAGAAGAATAGGTAGCTTATACTTTTTTTTTGTTTATTTTGTTTATTTTGTTCATCTGATTTTAGCTTGTTATGGAGTTTAAAAATATTAAAAGATTTTTTAATTTTGTGTTTTTAAGTTAAAAATATATAAAATGTACTAAGATATCCTTTAATATGTGGTCTTGAGCATGTCACGTGAAAGTTATAATTAGAAAATTGTCAAAAGGGGAAAAAAACATTATTTTAAAATTGATTAAAAATGAATATAAGATAAACAAATTAAAACAAATGAAGATATTTAATTCAAGATCACAAAATTCAATTCAAAAGTCTTCATTAAATTTTAAAATTATATGTCAAGTTAAAATCAAATAACTAATTTATATTAAAATGGAAAAAGTATGAATTGAATCTAATTCAATTTTATTTTAAAAATTAATTAATTAATTTTAAAAAAATAAAAACTATCACGTAAATTGTAACGTAGGAGTACCAAGCAACAACAACCAATAAAACTAAAGAAAAAATAGAAAGAGTAAGATTACTTTTAGAAAATAAACAAAGCTTCATGCTTAAGCTTGGCACGACAACACACAAGACAAAAAAGGGAAAGAAAGATATATGAGGATTTTTCTGGCCCAGTCTAAGAAGTTTGGTGTGATTTGTATGCTATTACACCGTGGGATTTATCTAATGCGTATAAACTGTTTAATATATAATGCTCATCCGAATAGAAGAGGCTGTAATAAAAATTATAGTGATTGCGAATTATTCTGAGGCTCCAATTAATTTTTTTTTATATAAAGAAGCTAAAACCTACACAAAATTCATTTGCTCAATCTAATTTAGATTTACACACACAAAATCTATTTAACATGTTTTTATATTACAAATTTCCTCATCAAACATAGTTTGAATTGAGACTAAGTTCAATATTATATGATATTTCATCTCTTAAGTGAAATATACTAATTTCAGAATTATATTTTCAGGACTAAGCGTTCAAAATAATTTTGTTCATAAACCAAACGATTTTTACATGTTACATAACAAGGACATGAATATAATATTTGATTGTCAACTTCAAATAATAAAACGTCTTAATTCTTATCTAACAAAGTCGCCATATGTTAAATTATATTCCATTTTTTCTAGATATCTAATAAAAGTCTGATAAACATCGCAATTCTCAAGATGAGAAGACATATTCGAAGGTTCCATTTTCCAAATCAATCTTCAATCAAAGGTGGAAGTAGTTTTCCAAATCATTTTCGTGTTGAGAATAATAATACGGTTGATATTATATTAAAAATAGTTATTCCATATAGATGATCACCTTATTAAATCAAGAAAATATTAATTGATTTTTTTTCATATTATCCTTGCAATTAATTCTTTTGGAAAGTGTTCATACTTATTTGTAAAGTTCCAAAGAAGTTCTTAAGGGGTGAATTAGTAAAACCATCTTCTTATTTATGATTACCTAACATGCGTGGAAAAAGAAAAGTGATCAACTAATATGAAACGGAGGGAGTACTGCATATTAAAATAGTAATTTAATTGAGATTAACTTCCTCGTAATATCCCGATTGACTTTTTCACTTCTAGAAAGAAAGAAAATGAACTTTTGATATTCCTTAAAATTAATAAAAATTCATTAATTAAGAAAAGCTTTACCTTGCTTGCAAGAAATCTTACATTGATTGGGTAGTTGATGACCAAATATTAGTATATATCATTAATGTACAAATCACAGTAATTAACATAAGCCTCCTGACATTCTAATCTGCAATCATCAATGACATTCTTTTGGTTGTTCACATTGATTATTTGATTATTACTCCCAAGTATTGTTGGATATCCCAAAATAATATAGTGGACAACTATTGTTGGACGAAGGGAGTACGTTCACTTTTACTTGTCACTTTTGATATATCAAGAAAAAACAATAATTTTTTTCCATGTTTACCCTCAACATTAAATACTTATTTTTCAAATCATTTTTCAAGACATCATTTAATAGGAGATAGTTTGATAAAATGACTATATCAATTCTATTATTTTGTAAATTGAGAGAACTATTTTTAATAAGGTAAATAACTAATATGAGACGAAGAGAGTACTGAACTGTTATTTACCGTTTATCAAATTTAATTAATGGATTTTTATATGCAAGCTCCATAGATTGTGGAAGGGAAAACGGTAAGCTAAGTACATCAGCTTGGGATACGTTCACATGGACGGTTATATGTCGTAAGGTCCGGACAGATACACCTGTTATATACATAGATTTATACCTAATTCGAATCGACAATTTTGCGTACTCTCAAACTCATGCTTGAATCTAAGACTTCATGTGTGTATGTATAAGCATACAACTTTAACTAATACGAATTTAGAAATTGATCTTTATGAATTCTGCATTTTAGAATAGCGATAACTGAATTTTGAATTCAATTTATACGTTAGAGGTTAGAGTTGAACGTTTGATATAAGATTGGATGGAAGTCTTTTTCACGTGGTAGAATTATTTAAACACAATTGATCACCACATAAAATGTGTAACCTCCATATATGCCATTATTATAAGGTCCACAACAACTTGCATAAATATTAGGGAAAAAAAAGTCTTAAATATAATCAAAGTTGTTGTAACAATCCAAAACTTTGGGCAGGACAAAGTTTGGAATTGTTACAACAATTTCGATCAAAATTCGGATATATTCCGAACCATTTTCCCTAAATATTACGTCTAGTAACATCCTTTTTTTTTCCCTTTCTTGCTCTCACGATCATGAATTGTGCCCTACACAGATTATTAATTTATGTTTTGCTTGGCAATGAGGGTACTATCTGAAAGTTAGACAATTCAATCCCTTCGAGAAACTACATTAATTTTCTAAATTCTTTCCTGAGAAGAAAGCAAGCAAGCAAATACTGACAATCAAGAGGGAGTCGCTCTGATAATAAACTTCATTCACTTCCAACCTTAAGGCTATAAGTTTGAGTCGAGAGCAAAGATGAGAGCTCCTGCGAGGGGTTTGAAAAAAAAAAACAAGCAAAATAGCAAATACAGATAGATTTAAATAAGTTTCAAGATTATTATTAAATGGAATTAAGAAATAATTTATACTAGTACGAAAATTTCATTTATAATTCATCAACTGGGATAAGGACAAAACTTATCCAGATATTTACAGACAATCGATTCATGATCTAATCATCATTTACTCTCTAATTTAATCAATCTAAATCCTTACATGATCACTCCAAAACCAGCAAATCAACTACGTAATCATAATTAATAAGGAGCTTAATTAATTAATCACGTATTCACATCACAATGGCATTACATTCCGACTCGTCCCGTTCGTGTTAGCGAAAAATCCGACTAGATCTTGCCTGTACGGTAAGTATGTTTTCCTTTTCTCGCCGCCTCCGTTCTTCACGTAATGCATCGCCGGGTAACCATCAGCCACTGGAATTCCCTTTGATTTTGCGGTAACTTTTGGTGCATTATCAATCGTCGTCTTCTCTGCTTTGTTTTCCTTCTTTCTGAACGAAGGAGTCAAAAAGACGAAAGTATCCTTACCGTCGCTATTGCTCCGGTAGAGGAGGTCACGAAACTTCCAGCGTTTTGAGGAGCCTGTGGAGTTGCTCTTCTTACAACTTCCGGCAGATTTTTCCTCCGGTTTAGGCCTCCACGTGCAGTACGTTCCCTCAGGAATCCCTTCCAGATCATCGGCTTCCGATGACGAGCACGAGAAGTTAGCTTCTCGCTCTTCTTCCATGAAAAGCTTCCGTAACGGAAGCCTAATTGATTTCGGTCCAGCAGAAGAAATCTCCTCCGACGTCGAATTTGAATTAGATCTACCATTCATGAAATCCGACAATAAATCCCTATTGAAAAGCGGGTAAATTGGACGGATCTGTCCATTATAGAAGATTTCATCAGCCGCAACAGGTGAAATTTCAGACTGTTTTACAAATGAAAACTCAAATTCATCTTCATCTTCATCTTCATTTCCTTGTTCCTCCTCCTTCTCATTCAACCTTCTTCCACTCTCAAAACAACTCAAACCTCCATCATCATCAACAAAAAATTCCTCGTCTGTGCCATTTTCAGCCCGGAACTCTTGCACAACTCTATCAGCAATTTCAGCCAAATTCTTATTAGAGTAACTATTGAAACTCGGAGACTGTGATGACTCCCACCTCGCCTGCATTTCTCCAACAAACTCACTGATTCCCAAATACAAAAATATAGAGAGAGAGCGTTTGTTTGTTATAGTTTGGTATAAAAGGTGGAAAGTGCGGGCGTCGGTTTGAGATTATAAAGGCTACTAATTCGAAACGGAAAATCAAATGGGAAAAGGGATATGATTAGGTGAGGGAAGGTGTACAATAAGTTGTTGAGCTTTTATACATCGTATATACCAAATAATTGGTGGAAAATTGGAATTATTGACTTTTGACTTTTTAGGTGTCAACGTATAATGTAGCTACTTCGTCTATATTAAAAATAAATATTTTATCTTATAGTATTAAATGATCATATTAGTATTCATAGTGATTAAATATTAAATTTTAAAATATTATTAATAAAATTAATTTAATAGAATATGCTTTTAATTAAGTAATCGGGCCAAATAATATGAAACAAAGGAAGTAATATATGTGTACACACTTTGAACAGTTCTTTGCTTGGTTTATACGTAATATGATCTAAAGTCCACACGTAAGAGGGAATACTTTTGTTTGTGTGGTGCTGTAGAAATTGGCTGCGCTGTTGTCTGTGGTTTCTTTTCTACGTGATTTAAATAAATGTGAGTTGGCTGTGTTTCTTTGTTTTATTATTCAAAAAAAGGTGGTTGTTTTAATTATCATCCTTGTTGGTATTTTATTTTTATTTTTTCATTTTTAGAATTCTGGATTTCGTCTGTTTGAAAAGTTTTTAGGTTGTTGGGATAGTCAAAATAAATAAATTGTTAAGAGTGTTTAAAATTTGAAGAAGTAAATAAAAATAATATATGGTTCATTATCGATTAACCTAGCATTGTGTCATGAGTGATCTCAATATATATTTTTATATTAAAGTAAAGAAAATTGAGCAATTCGCTTTAAGTAGTGAAAATACATGGGCTACTCTATACTATGAATTATTGCATGAGTGATGATCTATATATTATAAAAACATAAAAAGTTTATCGATTAGGTATATATTATAAACAAATACTATGAAAATTAACCACATTAAAAAAAAAAGAAGCATAAATTTATCGATTTTAAAGTTTGGATTTAAGGTTATAGCTTTAAATTTGTTGATATTTTCAACAACATCTCAAACGCACCTCACCTCCATGATCACCATCTCCGCCCCCTTACACTTCATTTTCACCCCACGTCCCCACCCTTGTTATCCCCATCCCCTCCACCTCCCACACTTATATGCATCCTCACATTTTGAAGTATTTGTCTATAAATAATTTTAGAATAATATAATACATATTGTTATGTAGTGAACACAAAAAAACTAAGTAAAATACTCACTTATTTTCTAGAAAATATTTACCTTCCTACCAAACACACCCTAATATTACTATTAATAATATTTAGATTATTTTTACTTGTTATCACGGAGGAATTAATTAACATTTCTTGTTCACTTACAAAAATTTAAAAAAATGATAATGTTAAATTTCTTATTTATAAAAATGAAGATTTTTTTATCAGTGAAACTAAAGATTTATTGTAAAAATAATATAAATTTTCAAAGAAAAGTTACAACTTACCAACAAAATGAATTTTCCCATTATCAAAGATAATTTATCTTGATTTATTATTATTATTTTAAATATTTTTTGTTTTTTGTTTTTTATTTGTGTATGTGTGTGTTTTCTCACTTTTTAGATTTCTTTAATTTAATTGTCTATAAAAAAGTTGTATATTTATGAGGCTAAAAAATTTAATTCAAATTCTTGAATTAAAGTATTTATATACTATTTAACATGAAATACAAATGTAACATCGTGTTCAAGAACTAGTGACTTTGGGATGTAACATGCATATTGGGATGTTTCCGAATGACTCATATTTTAGGGAATTTTTGTAAATTAGAAAAGAGTAGGAATATGATTTAATTTGGGAAAATTAGCTATATAGTCATAATATCTAACATATTTAGTCAAAACAACAACACTTTAAAATATTTATTTAAAATGACAGAATGTCAATATTTTCAAAAATAATTTGTATTCACATTTTATAATTTATATTTCCTTTTATTAATCAAAAGAGTCCATAATTAGATCAAATTTTAACCAATAACAGATTAAAAAGAAAAAACAAATACAAAACTATCCATTAATATCTTCCCACATCTTAGACGTTTCCCACCTTTCACGTTTCGCAATTATAGTTTTTGTTTTTCCCCAATTTTCACGTTCTTAGATTCTCTTTCTTCAAGATTTTTGCTCACATTGAAACACAAGGTATTCAAAGCTCGATTCTTCAACAAAATTGGTGGATTAATTCAAGGGATTAATCGGTTGGTAAACAAAATCTAGAGATTAATTCAAGAAATTTTGAATTTGGTAAAGGTAATATCGATTAGTTATTTAGATTTCTTTTGATTTGTTTTCAATATCACCGTCTATGATTTTATTTAGAATTGTACATATTACGGATTTTCAGTTAATTTTTTTTTTTTCAAGTTTGTTTAC
>NW_006238987.1:896521-899242 GCF_000226075.1 Solanum tuberosum | reverse complement strand
CCCCATTAAAGGTGCCACAAGTTTCCCCCAAGTTATTCTTACTGCAGTTGCTTTCAGTAGAACTTTGTGGCATTGGATTGAATCGGCTATTGCAGTTGAGGCAAAGGCTATGTACAATATGAGATTCATTTTAATATGGATGCTAAATTGTATGTCAAATTGATCTGTAGTTCTTGAAGAATCATATTTGTATTCATTTATTTTTTTCACAGCGTAATGTATTTTTTCAGAATTTTATATCCTTTCCTAAATTGTATTCATTCCAATATATATGTGTATTTGTATTCATTATGATTTTCATGTTTGGGTTTGTATAATGACATTTGTATTTCTTTATTAGTTTGTATTCATTCTAATAAGTATGCCAAATGAAATACAAATTATTAAAATTTTCGTTAGACAAACAACTTTTGGAAGAAGAATTCCCAACTCAAACTTCGATATAATCGATGTTCTCCAAAACTGTAAACTTTCTTTTTTTATTTATGTTTTCATCATAATTGTATACCAACAACTTTTGTATTTTATGTGCTCACTTTACCATTCAAATTAAACTTAAAACTATATTTTACTTTCATAGTGAAAACTAAAAATTGTATCCGAGTGATCAAATTGTATTACATAACTGCCAATATATTTTCTTTATTATTACAAAATGTTGATGATTGTAATCCCAATATAATCTAATCATTACATATAAATACGAATTAAGAAAGGATACAAACTTATTTGTATTAATTTTGCGTTTGAAATACATTATTAGTTTTGGAATACAAACTGAGCTAGAAAAATAGTTGCCACAATTTTAAAGTGAAATACTAATAAAATAACAAAACTGGATATTGTAATATAAATACAATTATTTTAATTCTATGTTTTTCGAAAACAATATTTTCAGTGAAATAATAATAATATAACAAACTGGAATATAAATACATTTTAGTTGGAATACAACTTAATTGTATCCAGCAATCACTACAAGTCAACAAAAATCTGTATACAACCACTAATTAGTTGATGTTTTTTACTCCATAGTTGTACGCTGTCCAGAATTGTTATGCTTGTATCCCTATATTACAAAACATCCGTAAAAAGCTATAAATCTCAATACATACAAAGATTTATTTCACTGATTTAATCAGGAAAAAAACAACAATTATACTCGACATATGCGAATATTTCATCCAAACAAGAAAAAAATAGAAAAAATACCTGATTGTTTTTCGATTGTTCACTGGATGCGACAAATTTATAGTCCTCAATTTTGAAAATTTTCGTTTAAAAAAATATGCCGTATTCAACTTGAAGAATCTTTGAAAGTTATAAGATGAATGATTCGGAAGACAAACTAAATTATTTTTTTTAAAAAAATGATGTCCTTAAGAAGAAAGAAAAAAATGTCTCGACAGAAAGAAGGATATTTATAATTTTTTCAAAAGGTAACTGATTTGTATTTAAAACCTTTTTTTTTACCTTTTTGAATTTTTCGTTCCATGATTTTCTCTTTTCTGTTATTAATTTTTGTATTCTTTCAAATTAATCAAAATAAAATAAATACATAACTAATCCATTAACAAACTAAAATAATGACATTTTTAATAAATAATGAAACTGTTGCTAAGGAGTCCCACTAAAAGATAAAATATTGCTGGTTTCAAAATTTTTCCTTTAATTTACACCGTGTAAATTTCATATATGACATATATTATAGTACTATTTTCAGGCTATACCAGTAGATTTAAACTTTCAAGCTATATCATTAAAAGTTTCAGGTTATAACAAATTCACAAATAAAAGAAATATTTTTATTAATTCGAAAAAAGTTAAAAAAAAAAGATAAAAGAGAATTAAAAAAAAATGGAATTATAGATAATAAAGTAAAAAAGTGAATGTGTGGCTTGTAATTTAATTTGAAATTTATTGTAGATAATTAATGATTAGCATGAAATAAGGGATTCAATCCAATTAACAATATTTTTTATCCTTAATTCACTCAAAATAAGTTAAGATAAACTAAAAAATCAGATCATATCATTTTTTGTAGATAATTAATAAATAGCACGAATTAAGGGATTTAAACTAATTAATATTATTTAGTATCCTTAATTAACTCAAATCAGTTAAAATCAAATAAAAATTTAGATTTTATCTTCTTCTTTTTTCAACGTTTCTCTCTCTTCAATTTGCAACAAAAAAAATTCAACGTTTCTCTTTTCAATTCTCAACAAAAAAATTTCCACATTCTAGTAATTGAAGTTTAATTTTTTTCATCTTTGAAAATTCTTGATTTTGTTGTGATGGACAACTACGTATCAGTTTTAATCAAACATGGTGAAAGATGGGATCCTTCGGGTTAGTATTTATTATTGTTTAACGTTTGTTTTAGAATGATAGCGAAATGAAACAAAAAGAATCAAACTGTCGATTAATTGAAGGTGGAGTCATATTTTATTAACTGTTGATATCATATTATGTTAACTGTTGTGAAATGTAAAAAAATTAGTGTTTTTTTTGTTTATTTGTTTATTTTGTAAACGGTTGTTGTTTTGTGAAATTATAAATTAAATGAAATTTGTATGAAAGTGTGCTAATTATTCTGTAAAAATAATTTAATTATAATGTTGACGAATTTATGAAAATTTATTTTATTTGATAATGAATTTGATAGTATAAGTCGAATGAATTATGTATGAAAAGTGTGTTAAGAAATATGTAAAAAAA
>NW_006238987.1:847765-896417 GCF_000226075.1 Solanum tuberosum | reverse complement strand
AAAAAAAATTTGGAATTCTTGACGAAGTGTATTACAAGTGTTTTAAATTGGTATTAAATGTGAAATTGTTGAGTTTATATTAGTTTTGTTATTTCTGTATAAAGTTGGGTGACAGTAATTAATTATTTGGGACGAGAAATGTATATAGTTTGAATGAATAATCGTTTTGTATGAAATGTGTATTAAATGAGTATGAAAATGTATAAATTTGGTATGAATGATGATTGTTGTATGAAATGTGTATTAAGTGAGTATTAAATGTGAAATATTATGTTTTGTATGAAAGTTGTTTTGTAATGTTCTGTCTAAATGATATTTGTATGAAAAAATAATGATGAGTGTGTATAATTTTGTTGTTATTATAATGATTTTTATGGATGAAATTTGTATTGTCTTTGGAATGAAAAGTTAATATTATTTAACATATTTCTAATTGATTTGTATAATGTTAGACTAATTGTTATTTTTTTTTAATGAAACATAGAATTATGTTAATTTTCAAATGAAATGAATAATATATGAAAGATGGTTGTTGATGTGAAATTCAAAAGGTCCAAAGTTACTTGCAGTAGATGTTGTCAATTTGGTCACAACACGAAGCATGTTCAAATTATCCTGTGCAAAACTAATGACTGTTTATTTGTCTAGACTATATATAATTTTTATTTTATTTTGTCGTTTAGATTAATGTTTTGTTTTGATATGAAACATAATTGGTTTGAAGTGCATTATAAACTTAGTGTTTAATATACCGTTCATTCTTTATACACTGTTCATTCATTAATCATACATATTGCATACTGTTAAAAATAAAATTTATTCCAGCTTAATACATAAGATAGTGTAAATATTAGTGATAATTATAAAAGGTAATTTTGGTATCCTGAGTATTTAATTTAATGTAAGTTTACATGAATATTAATTTAGTATTCAACTGGTGTCCTACTATATATAAATTTAAAACAAATTGCAGTTAGTGTTTCATTCCCACACTAACTTCAGTTACTGTCTTACACATATTAATCGAAATTTCATACACGTTTTATCCAAACAACATGTATAAAAATTGATAAATTCATATAATCACACAATTTATACCATTTGTCTATCAATATTATATCACAATTCATACAATATCCAACAATAAAATATTAAACTCATAGGCATACACGTATTAATCAGATTTCATACGCGTTTCATCCAAAAACATGTTTAAAATATAAAGTAAGCATAATGTGATTTTTTAAAGAAAAAATCAGTAGTTTGACAAACCATACCAGTTTCATACCAATTTAATAATTTATACCATAAACACAGTTAATAGACAATCACACCAATGTTAAAACGCAATTCATACCATTTGTATACCATTATTATATCACAATTCATAAAAATTTCAAAATCAAAACATTAAAGCGTAGTCATACACATATTAATCAGATTTCATCCAATAAATGTACAGTTTGAAAACACATTGACATTTTCAAAATAATATCTTGAAATTGTAATAGGCAATCAGTAATTCATATGTAAACGGTATCTGCCTGAAAGAAAACATATGATATTATATATCATCAAATACTTAAACACAAAAAAATTGTCCAAAAGTAAAAAAAAAATAACTTTTTGTTGTTCTTCTTGTTGATGGTTTTGAAGATGCTCCAACTTCTACATTTGTTTTTTTTTTCTTTTTTTCTTTTTGATTTCAGTAACAAAATCAAAATCGGAATTAGAAGGGGTTTCAACAACTTTCCCCTTCCTCTTCTTCGCCTTTTGAGTTGCAGGGATGACCTTTTTTTTTCTCTCTTTGTCGCTCCTTCAACTTAGATGAACCATCCGTCGCCGAATTTTGAATATTAGCCGGATTTTCAACAATTTTAGGCGGGGGAGAGGGGGGGGGGTTGAGTTAATATATTAAAATTTGAAATATGAACATCATCATTAGATGTTCCTTCACCCAATCTGGGACTCTTTTGAGGCGTTTCAATAGGTTACTTAGACATAATTTTGTTGGAAAAAAAAGTTGGATGAAAGATTGAATGTTGGTGTAGTTGGCTGGCGAGAAAAATGGGAGAGAAGAAGGTGAAAATGGGGTGTGGGGGAAGGGTGGTGGGATTGACTAATGGGAGGTTATGAGTATAACATTAAATAAGGAAGTGTAATCAATGTAAAATCCCTATAATTGTGTAAGAGATAATTATGGGGTATTCTTTATTTAAATAATTTAATAATAATATAAAATTATAAAAAATTACTTATTTAATAAAGTAAAATTTAATTAATTATAATAATTAGTGATATGTTATGATCCGTAATTAAACTGTTATAAGCAAGAATTTTTTTAAAAGTAGATTTAAAACCTGTAATATTGACTCTTAAATGTATATATAGGGTGATTTTTCCATTTACTCCTTATACTATGAGATTTATGTAAGTTTAATAAAGTTTCAGCCCAAAAATAATAAAGTTTTATATTGGACTGAGATTTTGAACCCATCTCATTTGCTAATTGATTTTGCAAAGTAAAGAAATGGAGGAAACTATTGTCGCACGAAATTGAACCCAAGACATTGAGATAAATTTTCGAACCCCTTGACCACCGAGTTAACCTCTTTACATGTGGTGAGAGCATTCATTTTAATATATATACTCATAAAAATATAATTTAACCTTATATATACAATATAATTTTCAGCAAAGGGGGTTCGGGTGAACCCCTCACCTCCATGTAGATTCGCCCCTGCTTGTTGGTATTATTAATATATTTTTTTTGGATTTAGTTTGTTTGATAAGTTTTTAGTTTGTTGGGATAGTCAAAAAATTTATTTAGAGTGTTTAAAATTTAAAGAAGTAAAATAAATTAATATTTGATTCATTATCAATTAACCTAGTGATTCTAACACGAATTATCTTAATATATATATGTTTATTAAAAATAAGAAAATTGATAAATTAACTTCTTTATTTTCGGTGGCTTCGTTTTTAGTAGGGAAATACATGGGCTACTAAGTAATATATACTATATGAATTTACTGCATGAGCAACCTAGTGGATATATCTAGATTTTTACTGAACATAGATCACAATTGAATATGCCTCTTTTGTGCTAAAATGAAGAGAAATAACTTCTATGTACAAAAACAAACAACTAAATCCCTTGTTCCAAATTATGTGGTGTAGCTGGAATTTTGATAATTAACCAAATTTTCTTTAACTAAAACAGCTGATACAAGTTGGTAGTATATCCTTCTGATTTCAAGTCCAAGAAAAAAAAGGTTTCAATGGTAATTCTAGGAGTCCGGAGCCAAAAGGACAACTTTTTTCTTTCAAAAAACTAAAACGGCACATCAAAAAAAAATTTAACCAAAAGGGAAAAATCGCTCTGTTAGGAGCGATTTTCTTCTGACAAAAGTTGACGTCGTCCGTTAAAAAAAAATAAAAATCGCTGCTAAGTTTTCTACAAAAAAAATCTCTTTTTCTTCAAAATTGCTGCTATAGCAGTGATTTTGGTTAAGAATTTTTAAATTTTTTTTTTTTTTTAAAACCGCTATACTTCCAGCGATTTTGATAAAATTAAAAAAAATTAGGAATTTTTTTTGATGTGTTTAATCTTGCCCCTTTTGAAGTTTTGTTTTTAATTCAATATTCTTTTATGAGATATATGTTGTTGGTGATGGTGGTGATGGGGATGAGGTTTGGACATTTGAAGACATTTAATTTGAAGAACAAAAGAGAGAGCATTAAGAATATGAATTATTTAACTTCTTAAAATGGAAGAAGTAAAAAAGAGGAAGATAAGTGATGAAAGAAGGTGGAAAAAGGAAGAGCAGTGACATGGATGAAGTAAAAACGCTGCCCCTGCAGCAATGTAAGGAAAAACAAAAATTTGACTGTGGCAGCGATTTTTAATTAAAAAAAAAAAAAATTTTTTTTTTAGAGCAGCGATTTTTAGTCATTGTGTCAGAGGGAAATCGCTTCGTCAGGGGCGATTTTGCCTTTTGGTTTGAAAAAAATTTGATGTGTTATTTTGGCATTTTTGACAAATTTTTTTTACCCTTTTGGCTCCGAACTCGTAATTCTAGTGTAGAAGCTCATATGCCAGGATCTGAAACAAGTGATTTAGATTATACAGTACCACATGCTATTGTCAGGCTAGTTTCCCATATGGTATGTGTTGTAAACACGGCTGACCAAAGTGTTGGGCGTGAGGCTAACCCACAAAGAGGCCCGAAAATTAGATAGCTCAATACTAGTTTTTCTTGGGATCCAGGTTGAGAATAGTTTAAATGGTTGTTATCTGCGGTTTTAGAGGATTGTGCATTTTGGTGAAGAAACTGATGAAAATGACATGGTCATATAAATGCTTTTGATGATGACAAGATATATGAACCAGGTGCATATATACATACATTAAATACACCAGAAAGGCGCACGTGAAATTAGTAGAGTCCAAATCCATAAAGGATAACAACAGCACTCTGAGTTAGAGGCAAACAAGGAAAGGTGCACTCCGAGTCAAAAGCGGTAAACAAATACAATAAAAAGAGTTAGAGACAAACAAGGAAAGGTGAAATATCAACAAATAAGGAAAGAAAGTTACAGGCAAATATGGAAAAAGAAAACAACGCAAGAAGTCCTTTTTCATGTCGAAGTCAAAGAAGGCAAAATCCAGATTCTCTATATAAGGCGTAAAATCGAGACAAGAAACTGTCTTTGCAATTCACAAATAGAGAGAAGAAAAAGTGGAGAGAGCAGCAGCAGAGGCCAGCAAGGTGTGTGAGATCAAAAGAGTTCTAAATTCTGGGATTCTTTTGTAATAGTTCGAGTCACATTAATTCTTAGTTGAATTAGTGCATGTGTGAGAGTTTGTGAGGGTTGTCAACAAGAGGTGGGTTTGGCTTCTTGTAGAGTTGAGAGGTTATGAGTTTTGTAGCCAAGAAGTGGGTTTGGCTTCTTGGAGAGTCGAGAGGTTGTGAGTTGTGTAATCAAGAAGTGGGTTTGACTTCTTGGGAGTTGTTTAGATTGATTATAGTTAATCGATAGTTGTTGAAGTTTTGATTATCGAGTTATAATCGTGAAATAGTTGTGAAAGAATAAAACTTACTTTTTCCTTCCTAGAGTGAGGAAGGTTTTTTCAAGAACAAGTTCTGTTTTACTATTTACGTTCTATCTTAGGCAAATATACAAGAATCAGGTTCTTGATCTAGGGGTACGGTTTCTTCAGAAACCAATCTCATTCTTATCTCTATCCTTTAGTTACTTGTAGTTTCAATATTTTCATTGTAATACAACAGTTTGAGAGTTGTAATTATTATTATAAAGTTGTAATCATGTTCTGTTCTTATTAATGTAGTAATCAATTCGGGTTTGTTTCAATGTGAACAGAGGCGTATCCAAGGAGGGGTCACCGGGTTCACGTGAACCCATGCTCCCCTCCCGAGATCATATATAGTAGTGTTATATTTTTGAAATATAGATGTGTGAACCCATATTCGGAGTATCATATAATGCGATGATGACTGGGTGCACCTCTCTACATGAGATTAGAAAATTTGAATTTTATATTCATCTTGTTTTATTTTTCTTTGTAAAATTAGATAACACCTCTCTAAATGGTTATTGGTAACACTTTTGACATTTTAATTAGTTTTGGACCTATAATATTAATTTTAACGGTTTTCAGTAATAATAACCTAAATGTCCAACCGATCAAAATTTATATTTTCGATCTAACCTTTTGTAATAATGCACCCATCATCCCGAAATCCTGGATACGCCTCTGAATGTGAACACTAGTGTGCCAACAAAGGGATGGGACAAAAGTGTGTCAAAAAAATGATCACATAGGAAGCAGGTCAGGTCAGGGTGAGAAAGAAGCTAGAGTACTTCTACTTCAAGGGTGTACTTTTACCAAGGATCAATGTGATAAAATCTTGTAGATATTGGAGCATGAAAAATCAAATATCGAAGAGGTTGATAAACAGAACACACACACTAAGCTAAACATTCCGCATGAACATCAACATCAGGGTCAGTGATGAACCAAATAGGAGCTGGTAGAATCCTCTGTATCTTGTCGAGATCAATGGGATAGTAACACGATGAAAAGCTTCCTTCTTTATAATCATAATTGCCCAAATCATGACCTCCACATTGTTGGGTTTTGGGTCTTTTTCCCTTTCTATGTGGATAAATAAAAGTCCAACATTTTGGGTCTTCTTCCTTTCTTTTGCGGATAAATTTAGCCCAAATTTGACTAGCCACTTTGCCCATAAGCCCAATCTTATGGTGTATATATGTAAGACTTTCTTTTAGGTCTTATTTGAAAGAATCACAAGAGATTGAAAGCAGTCATATAGAGAGAAAAGTGAGAAAGTGCAGATTTTCGCACAAGCCTTAGCAACCAATTTCAAATTGCGATTCCCACTTCGTTTATTGTCCGATTGAGCTGATTTTTGGACAGCTTGTTCCTTTCAACTTAATATTTGATTGGGAACTGAGAGAGGGTGATTTGGAGTCATGTAGCTCCAGATTTTAGCTCGTGAACAGTAGTTGCGGATTTGGTGTTTTTGCTTTATTTCTCTAATTTTTGGTGTTATCTTGTAGTTGTGTTGCTCATTGTTTGGCACTTTGTTGGTGGCCATTTTGGAGAACACTTTTGTAACTCTTGTTGATTATAGTGGAGCTTTGGCCACGTTAAACTTTGGTGTCTCGTGTTGATCATAAATACCCAAATCATGACCTCCACACTTGAGCTTCTCCCTGTGCCTGTAAGCCCAGGTCAGATTATCTGTAAAGTAAACAGAATTGGGCTTCAATTCAGGAAATTCGGTGGTTGACAGAGCAAAACTAGTATTGGAGCCAATGAAGAATGCACGATTGACAAGGCTACTGTTGTATTGAAGCTCCACGTGATCATGGTTTATGAAATCAAGCTTGAAAACATCAAAAGTCTGGTAAGGAAATTGATCATCCAAATTGTTCTCAGGTAATTTAAGAGTTCCATCTTGATCAATGGCAGGGGCTATGTATCGTGTAACAATAAAAAGCTCGTGTCTTTGATGGTCGTATACCAAGTAATCAGAATCCCAAGAATAGGATGACTTGCGCTCAAGTTCATCATCATCCATGAAAGAAATAGGCCATTCATTAGAGGCTCCCAAATTTTCACTATGAATGTGAAACCTGTTGATTGGATCCGTATTGAGATCCCAAGCTTCAAGATCCCTAAAATGGGTGAGAGCGAAAAATAGTTTTTTTTTTTTACTGTGGTAAACAATTTGAGTGTATTGTCATCCTCTATTCCGGGCCTCCTGCAGAAGGCGAGTAGATCAGAGTGGCCATAAGTGACCATGGCTACACAGTCATCGTTCATAAGAGAAGAGGAAAGAACCATTTTTCTGATGATGTATTTAGAGTACAGGGTTGGGATTGGTAGTTAAGAAAAGTTTCAATCAAACCAGTTTGGGTGTTTCGAATGACGCCCTTAACTTCAGGAAGAGTTTCAACAGATGGAAGCTTGATTTTTCTACCAGAGATTGGGTTATATAGAAAAACTTGGCAATCTTTTTACTGTATATAAACGAGCCAACCTTGAAATAATGATCCTAAAGTAATAGACGTCTCCGTCAGGCTCCTGCTGTTGCCTCTGCTCAAACTGTATGACATCGCCTTCCGCCAGTCTGTAGAATTTGTAAACAGTGCCTCCGGCGGCAGCATCAACCAAGGAATCACCGATTTTCTTTGTCTAGAAATATCAATGGCGTCCATTGCCAAGAATCGGCTCCAATTATTGCCAACGGAAGAGAATACAACAGAAGAAAAAACCCAAACGATTATTTATAGCCGTCCTTGTCCACACACCAAGTAATTTTCTTATGTACATATAAATCATAAAAATATGAGCTTAACCATTTTAGTAATTAATAAACTATATAAAATAAGTACAGATATTAAATGACATGGAAATATTTTATGCATGGTGATATTTTTTACATTTTTGTTTTATCACTTTGATGACTAACAAGCTACTCCTTTTGTCCAACAAGTTGTCCACTGTTGACTTGACACACACCTTAAGAAATAAAAAATAATAGAGTTAATATTACTATATTAACCTTTCAATATATTAAGTTTAATACTTTAAGAAATGTATTAGATATTGAATAATAGAAAGGGTAACTTATCTCTTAATTTTCCAAACTAGATAAATATTGTTGGACAACTATTTTTAGTATGGTGGTCAAATAAAGATGGACGGAGGAAGTATAACTTTTAATCGAACATAAAGTATAAATAAATATAATACTTTCTTCATTTTATATTAGTTGATCATTTTTCATTTTGTACAGTATAAAATATCATAAATAAGAACATAATTTTTCTAATTTACCCCTTAAAAAACTACTTACAAATTTTACTAACAAATGTAAACACTTTAAAAAAAAGTTAATTGTAAAAGTAATATAAAAAGATTTAATTAATACTTTTTTGATTTAGTAAGGTTAACAATTAATATAAAATTACTATTTTTAGTATCCAAAGGAGGGGGCATATCATTTCTATTTAATCACTTTAATGACTTACAAACACAACACTCAAATATTTATTGTTTAGTGTAAGGATCCCTTCCAAATTTCCGAATTTACGCAAAATAAAATTTATTAATAGGACTTTATTAACTAAGTATTCCTTGGAGAAATTTTACTTTCAAAGAACATGAGTAATTTAGTTTAAAGAAAATCATCCAAAGGAATTCACTTAGCTTTAAAGCTTTTGTTCATGGCGGAATTTTGGTGTAAATTATTCCAACAGATATTTAATTCTAGAACAAATATTAAAATTTTCTTAGAAATTTAATTAGACTATCATTAATCGAATATTACTTTCGAACAACTTAATAACTTTGAAAAAACCCCTTAAAAATACATGATATGTCAATCTTCAGAAATATTAAACAAATACTCTATTATCGCTAAAATTGATTTCTACCTTGACCTTTGTATTAGTCTTACATTATCGTAATTTTTAACAGTTGATGATAAAAATTATACATAGAAAATATGATAATCATAACACATTGAGAGGACAAATTTGTAAAGGTTGATACCTAATCTAATATGTCCATCAAATAATCGATCAAATTGACATGATTTGCTCTTCATTTTCGAGCCACATATAAAATAATGAAAAGTTTAGCAATGTTAGATATGAATAAAAATATTTTTTACATAGAAAAATACATAACTTCTTTAATTTATTCTTCTTATGTTCAAGAAAAAAAATTATACAAAAAATATTCATACATAATATAGACAAATATTATGAAAGCTGTGTTGAAAGAAAGAAATCACGGTAATGGAGATGGAGGCAAAGAGGGTAGGAATAAAAATAAAATGTCAAAAGATAAAATGTTACTTGTGAACTTTATATTTCTTACTTTTATTAGGGAAATTGTTTTTCTCATATTATTATTTTTGAATAGAATATTTTTTTAAGAAAAATTATTCAAGGAAAATTTTTGAAAAACCTTTTTATTTAATTCCTTCATCATATTTATTTGTTCTTTTTTAAAAAAAATAAAAATTATTGTAGCTATTTTAAATAAAGAGTTATTTAAATACACAACTTATTTTATTATAATTTTTAAAATTCCCTACCATTTGAAAAATTACAAAAATTCTTACTCTCTATTATTCTCGGATTCATCATTTTACACAATTTATCAGTCGGATACATTATTTTACACAATGTATCAGGACGTACGCGATATATTGAAACATTGAATAATCTATTCAAAATCAAAATGTGATGTATCAAGACGTTGGGCAATGTATCTTAGACATTTTGAGATGTATTCGAATTCTACCATTACAAAATTTTTGTAATTTGGAAAAGAGTAGATATGTGATGTAATTAACTTTTAAGAGGGTGTTTGACTTAAAAGTTGGTCAACACTACTTTTAAGTCAATTTTTTGACTTTTAAAAGTGTTTGACTAAAATAAAAATAACTTAAAATAAGTTAGAAAATGTTTGACAAAGTTAAATATAACTTCGCCAATAACTTAAAATAAGTTTAAAATTACTTAAAAACAAAAAAATTGCCCCCTACCCTTTTTTTTGTTACTTAAAAGTCATTTAAATTTGATTTTTTATTTTTAAATTTAAAACTACTTTTTTTAATGTAATCCAAACATGCTCTAAAAGATTAAGGAAAGACAACGTAAATAAACTGTTCACTGCGTATGTAAAGTTTGTTAGCCAAAGTGTTGTGAGCAGATTTTAAGTCGGAAAATTTTGGAGGGAAAATGTGTACGCATTCAGGAGGTGGTGTTACCTTAGGACTAACATGCTCTGTAGACTGTAGGTTACGGTTTCGGCATTGGACCTTTCTTTGTGCTTTGCTGCGCACCAGAGCCGACTCAACAATATTTAAGGGCCTAAAGCGAAACTTAAAAGAGGGGTCCTAATATTTTTATTTTTTTTATCATATATACTTTTATTTAAAATCTACTTTTCAAGCTATTTTAGATGCGAAGTCATTAGGTATTGTTTTATATTCAATTTATTTTAATAATTCCTTTTCAAATGATAATATAGCTAAATCATTCGATCTCTCTTGAGACATTGTGATCTTAAAGAAGATTTAATCAATTTTAATTTCGAAAAAACTTCTTTCAGCTGAGGCAACGGTTACATGAATTGTTAACATTATTCTATAAGCAATATGTGTATTTGGAAAAGAATCAAATATTTTTATTTGATTGAGTATTTTCATTAGATCATTATTTTCTACTTGTATTATTTCCCTTAACACTTTTATTCAATAAATAAATTTAAACCATCAATATCAGAATAATTATTACGTGTTAAAGAAAATTCAAGGTTAAAACAATATTTTTTAAGTTCTCAACATCTAGTGATCTCACAATTTTACCACTAAATAAGAAATAAAAAATATTTCCATATGATTCAATTGGTTCAAATCTATTTTGAAGTGAAAAAATAGTTTGATCTACTCTACATGTATAAAGCAATCAACTCTAAAAGATTCATCTCATATGCAATTTCAAATCATAACACTCATAGTACATATATATATTTTTTTAAAATAACATATATAAGTAATTGTTTTTTTTAAATGGGGCCCCAAGCGATGGCTTTAGTGGCCTAGTGGTTAAGACGGCCCTGCTGCGCACACACAAAATGGTTTCGGTACAGATTCTGAGCCCACCCTGCCCAAATGAATAAAAGTATACAATAACAACTAAGCCTTAATCCCAATACATTGTCATTTATATATATTCATTACCTGGATTTTGAACCCTAGACCTCCGTCATAATGTCCTACCTGAGTCTGCATTGATTTCGAGAGACTAGAAATCTTTTGAAACCTCCTCAATGACTTTCAAAAAGCGCAACAAAGGGAGTACAAGTTAAGTGGCTTTATTGGAATTGGAAAAAGCTCTTGTATACCGTATACTCAAACACTTGTCTCGTGTATATATATGTTTGGGCATACATGACACCTCTCAATGCATCATGTAGACTATGAAAAATCACACAATAGATCCTCAAAGGTTTAAAAATTTTGCCTTTACAATCACCATATAGTTTGAATGCATAATAAGATCGTCAAAATTAAAGCAGCTAGCATGAATATTCAAGCTGCTGTCCAACTATAAAATGAAATAGCTACCACTACGAATTCACTCTATTTTCTCCTAGATTGTTAGCTGCTTTCACTATCGTCCACCATTAGCTTTTCACTGTCAGATATATCCATTTTCCCCTGCGGATTACAATTTCAATTTTGTTAGACAACAAAATTTAAGGTCACCACTCAGCCATAAGAAAAAAAAACATACCCTTCTCCGGTTTTCGATAACAACTTGTTTTTTCTTATATGTGCTGCTACCATAACTCAAGGGACAACGTGTTTCGTGTTGCGTCAACTTAGACATATCAGCAAAGCCCGCACCTCATTTACATGCGAGGCTAAGATCAACATGTGATTATGATACATGGTCTTGTAGTTGTTCGTTTTTTGAAGGTTAAACCACAACCATCTGATTCACAAGTGAAAGCAACTCTTATTCCCTTTTGTCCAATGGATTTGGTTTTAGAACCCATCCTATCAGTTAATGAATGAAACTTGTTGGGTTCGAAAATGATTAGAGCGTCATGCAGAAGCTTACAATTGCAAATCATATGATTGACAAATCAGACGACAAATAAAAACATACTAAAGACATATTATTAATATGATTTGGTCAAGCGACCTACATATTGAAAACTAATATTGAAAAATCATAAATATGTTTAGGAGAAAATTTCCTCATAAACAAGACTCTCTAAACGACTACATTGTAGATTTTATTATGTTATGCTATGAGAATAGGGAAAGATCTCCAAATTTTTCCTCTAAGGAAAGAATAAACCAAATATGAAAGAAAATTATTTTTTTCTTTTAGAAAAAGTTCAAGCATTTATGGTAATACTTTGACTTTTCTTTACGGAAAAAAAATAAACTTCAAATAAGAAAAGAAAATCAGGGCAAAACCTTAACAAATCTCCTCTTTTGGCTGGATTTTCTTAACAAAACTTGATCCACCTTCTTCACATGCATGATAATCTTCGTTCTTCACATAGTCTTCATCACTGCTGCTTGCTATGGTTAAAAATAAAGTTTAAAATATATGGATTAAAAATGGTTTAAAATATTTTAATTTTATTTTCAAAGATGCAACAATAATAATGTTGAAAATATGGTTTAAATCTCTTTTCCACATGTAGTAAAAATCTTCTTTATCATCAAATTGGTTGGAAATTGATTTGAAACCACCTTGAATCTGTCTTCAACCTTGATGAACCTGGGTCATTGAACCATTAGCTCTGATACCACTTGTTGGGTTCGAAAGTGATTAGAGTGTCATGCGGAAGCTTACAATTGCAAATCATATGATTGACAAATCTGACGACAAATAAAAACATACTAAAGACATATTATTAAGAGAAAAGACATAAAGTACCATTGAAGTTGTTTCGAATTTTCAAAAAGATACCTTAACTTTGTGAGTGTCCTATTACCCCCACGAAACTATCTAAATCCAAAATAAATATACCTTTTTGATTAATTTTAACACCACTCGTGTTGTCACGAAATATGGGCGCGTGATGGACTCTTGATACAGATTCCAACCAACGTAAATTGTCATGTGGCACTCCCAATTTGACTTATGAAAAATATATAAAAATCCATGTATTAATTATTTTTTTAACTTTATTAGGAATAGCTTTTAATTTTTCAAATCTTTTTTCTCATCTTCCCTACCATCATTAACTTACCCATATTTCTTGAGCATCCATGGCTTCCTTCATATTTTTTTCGTTTTCTCTTTTTCCTTTTTTGTTTTTGTTTTTTTAAAACTAATGTTATTGTGTTCATTCTTATTCTTTTTTTTTGAAAAACAAATTAGTTTAGTGATTTTTTTCCTCCTACAAATCAAGATTAGGATTTGAGAGTAGTTAAATTATGGAAGACTCGATTTAGGAGTAAGAAATTGGAGAAGGTGGTGATTTAAATGTCAGATTTTGACTTGGTGATATTTTGAATATTTAAATTTTGATTATTTGACGGTGTTTATTTTCATAAATAAATTAATTGGTGGTTGTTTGATAAATAATTGATAGTGCTGCCGCGAAATCTGCCCTGCCACAACGGGTTTGACGACTGTTGCAGCGGGAAGGGAATGACAGAAGAACATAGTTGAGGCGAAGAAGAAAGAGAAAAAGGAAAAAAGACAAAAAAAGGCAACGAAATCAGATAAAAATATTTAAAAAATATTTTTAACACATGGCAAGTGACTATTAGTGCGTAACCTACAAACATTTTTGTATAAGTGGTATTGGGTGAAAAATGGGGTATATATACTATTTTGAAGTTGTTCAATAGAGTAATAGGACACCCGCAAAGTTAAGGTGTCTTTTTGAAAATTCGGGATAACTTCAATTGTGACTTTATGTCTTTTCTCTATTATTAATATGGTTTGGTCAAGCGACCTACATATTGAAAACTAATATTGAAAAATCATAAATATGTTTATGAGAAAATTTCCTCATAAACAAGACTCTCTAAACGACTACATTGTGGATTCTATTATGTTATGTTATGAGAATAGGGAAAGATCCCCAAAATTTTCCTCTAAGGAAAGAATAAACCAAAAATGGAATAAAATTGTTTTTTTCTTTCAGAAAAAGTTCAAGCATTTATGGTAATACTTTGACTTTTCTTTAAGGAAAAAAAATAAACTTCAAATAAGAAAAGAAAATCAGGGCAAAACCCTAACAAATCTCCCCTTTTGGCTGAATTTTCTTGACAAAACTTGATCGACCTTCTTCACATGCATGACAATCTTCGTTCTTCACATAGTCTTCATCACTGCTGCTTGCTATGGTTAAAAATAAAGTTTAAAATATATGGATTAAAAATGGTTTAAAATATTTTATTTTTATTTTCAAAGATGCAACAACAGTAATGTTGAAAATATAGTTTAAATCTCTTTTCCACATGTAGCTGGACAAAAATCTTCTTTATCATCAAATTGGTTGGAAATTGATTTGAAACCACCTTGAACCTGTCTTCAACTTTGATGAATCTGGGTCATTGAACCATTAGCTCTGATACCACTTGTTGGTTTCGAAAGTGATTAGAGTGCTATGCGAAAGCTTACAATTGCAAATCATATGATTGACAAATTTGACGACAAATAAAAACATACTAAAGACATATTATTAATATGGTTTGATCAAGCGACCTACATATTTAAAACTAATATTGAAAAATCATAAATATGTTTAGAAGAAAATCTCTTCATAAACAAGACTCTCTAAACGACTACATTGTGGATTTTATTATGTTATGCTATGAAAATAGGGATCTTCAATTTGTAGATCTCCAAATTCCTCTAAGGAAAGAATAAATCAAATATGGAAGAAAAATATTTTTCCTTTCAGAAAAATTTCAAACATTTATTGTAATACTTTGACTTTTCTTTATAAAAATAAATAAATTTCAAATAAGGAAAGAAAATCAGGGCAAAGCCCTAACACTTTTTAGTTAATCAATGTAGAAACGGGAGCTTCTAAAACCAATCTGCAAAGTATCCAAGAAAAAACATATTATTGTGTTAGAAGGAAATTCAGAATACAAAGCATTACATGAATGCTATAAATTAATAAATTTTCAGCATTCTTATTAGTTAAACGCTGAAAATGAAAATGAGGATACAACTCAAAACCGAAATAATGAAGATGTGGATTGTGTGTTGTTTGGTGCCACAAAATGATAGTATACAACATATATTTGTTGAAGGTAAGGTTACTAAACATATGTGGAAAATAATGGGTGCACCTATGGGTATTTGGCATGATACAATGCCAATTAGAGGAATATTCAACAAATGGTGGAGCCTTAAACTAAGAAATATGGTGCACAAGCTGATTTTACAAGCAACACCCATCTCACTGGTATCCAGTATGCCATTTCTCATTGGAACAAAGGTATCCTCTGTTTTTAGCATCCTAAAGCTTAATGGATTCCTATTTCATTTATCAAAACACTGACTAATCATTCTACGTATCATCTAAAATGAGGGAGGCACAACTATGCTATAAAACTTCAGATAAAGCATTAAATCATTCTGTCAAACAAGCCATGTTGTCGCTCTATCCCCTAATAGTTTGCCGGTAAGAAGGCTATTGAGCTCCTATCTTTATCAGAGTTCAAATACCCAAAAGCGCAAAAAATGTTTGGTGGTTACATCTATTTGCCTAAGACTTCGTAATATATATGTCAGTGGGGAGGAAGCAGATACCAAGATATTATTATAAAAGAAAAAAAAATTAAATTAACATTGAATTACCCTAAACCATCATATAGGAAAGAGCAAAGCAATTTGGGACATTAATCGATTTAACTTTAATTTTATACAAGGCTTAACCTGATTTCTCTTCTTTTAGGATACAAACTTGTAAGATTTGGAAAAAACACAAACTTAACTGATTTCAACCATTGAAATCAACAAAAAGAAGGAAGACGTAAAAGAAGCAACTCATCCTTTACGAAATTTTGCTTAACCAGCGATTAGAAAAAACAGCCTACACTTCTTTATACAGTTCAGCGATGTCATCGCGACGAAATTACTGTTGATACAAGAAAATTTTGACTGTTTTACAAAGTACGAAAAATAAAAAACAAAGAAAAATGCAGAAATCAGGAATTTGTTGTATCTCTCTAAATTAGTTCTCTACGAAAAATAAGAAACAAAAATAGTTATCTTAATTTATGTTTCTCTTTACAGCAAATAGCAATAATGGTTTGATAGTATTCTTTAATGCAGTTTAAGGGCAGTATTACTGAAAAAATACTGAAAGAAGACGTAGACAGCCATGGAAAGAAGAAATCAAAGAGAAAAATGCAGAAATAAGAAATGTGTTGTACTAGTCTCTCTGCGAAAAATAAGAAACAAAAATAGTTACATTTATTTCTGTCTCTCTTTATAGCCAATAGCAATAATGGTTAAGAGCAGTATTACTGGAAAAATACAGCAAGAAGACATAGTTAGCCATAGAAAGAAGAAATCAAAGAGAAAAATACAGAAATAAGAAATGCATTGTACCAGTCTCTCTATATGAAGACGTAGACAGCCATGGAAAGAAGAAATCAAAGAGAAAAATGCAGAAATAAGAAATGTGTTATACCAGTCTCTATGAAAAATAAGAAACAAAAATGGTTACCTTGATTTCTGTTTCTCTTTACAACCAATAACAATAATGGTTTGATAGTATTCTTTCATGCAGTTTAAGGACAATATTTGTTGAAAAAATATAGGAAGAAGACGTAGTCGGTCATGAAAAGAAGAAATCACAGAGAAAAATGCAGAAATAAGAAATGTGTTGTACCAGTCTCTCTACGAAAAATAAGAAACAAAAATGGTTACCTTGGTTTCTGTTTCTCTTTACAGTCAATAACAATAATGGGTTGATAATATTCTTTCATGCAGTTTAAGGGTAATATTACTAAAAAGATATAGGAAGAAGACGTAGTTTGCCATGGAAAAAGAAATCAAAGAGAAAAATGCAAAAATAATTAATGTGTTGTACCAATCTCTTTACGAAAAATAAGAAACAAAAATAGTTACCTTGATTTCTGTTTTTCTTTACAGCCAATAACAATAATGGTTTGATAGTATTCTTTCATGCAGTTTAAGGGATATATTACTGAAAAATACAGGAAGAAGACGTAGTCAGCCATGAAAAGAAGAAATCAAAGAGAAAAATGCAGAAATAAGAAATGTGTTATACCAGTCTCTATGAAAAATAAGAAACAAAAATGGTTACCTTGATTTCTATTTCTCTTTATAGCCAATAACAATAATGGTTTGATAGTAATCTTTCATGCAATTTAAGGGCAGTATTACTGAAAAAATACATGAAGAAGACGTAGTCAGCCATGGAAAGAAGCAATGAAAGAGAAAAATGAAGAAATAAGAAATGCATTGTACCAGTCTCTCTACGAATAATAAGAAACAAAAATGGTTACCTTGATTTTTGTTTCTCTTTATCGCAAATAACAATAATGGTTTGATAGTATTCTTTCATGTTGTTTAAGGACAGTATTACTGAAAAAATATAGGAAGAAGACGTAGTCACCCATGGAAAGAAGAAATCAAAGAGAAAAATGCCGGAATAAGAAATGCATTGTACAATCTCTCTACGAAAAATAAGAAACAAAAATGGTTACCTTGATTTCTGTTTCTCTTTACCGCCAATATTATTAATGGTTTGATAGTATTCTTCATGCAGTTTAAGGGTAGTATTACTGCAAAAATATAGAAAGAAGACGTAGTCAGACATGGAAAGGAGAAATCAAAGAGAAAAATGCAGAAATAAGAAATGCGTTGTACGTCTCTCTGCAAAATCTCTAAACTGCCAGAATGAAAGAATCCGGTATTTGCTACTTATATTAAGTCCTCTCACCCCTGTGAATTCTCTGTTACACCCTCTAAAAAAATAATGTTTTCCTCTCCTCAATATTATATTATTATATTTTTATTTTATAATATAAATATTTTATTTTTTAGATAATCATTCTATATAATTTTAATATAATATAAAATTTTGTGTTCTAGGTTTTGGACGGCAGGGGCATCAATGTCCCAAAAGTATGATGGAGGATATCTGCATACCATTTGCGATTGTTCGGAAATATATTTATCCTTTTTTCCTTTAATATAATACTAATATTGATATAGAATACTCAAATAAGGTTCATAAATTAATCAAAAGAAATGTACATTTAATATATTTATATTTTTTGGAGGGCCAAAGACTTTCATCTTTTCAATTATAGAGAAGAATAATTAGTTGTATACGAAACATATTAAAAGGAAAAAAAGTTACAATATTTTTAATGATATCATGAATTTTGAGTAAATAAAAGTTGAAAGCTCTATTTAGCTAAAACTAGTGTGTGAGCCGATGGAAGGAAACAGCTACAACAACAATATCTGTTTTTGGCCTGCTTGTTTTGATGTAAATTTTGCATTGATCTCTTTGATGCATATGGTGTCCTTAATTCGCTTAAATTTAATTTTGTCTGGCCATTGCTCTCCAGACCCAATTCGTGGAATTATACTGAATATGTTGTTGTTGTGGGCAATGCTATGTAATCAGCATAAAAGCTCGTTAACTCAATAATTTTTTCTATAAAATCATTACAAAACCGTTAATCCAATAATTTTTTTTATAAACCATTACAAAACCGTTAACTCATCTTTTAATTTGGTCGTGGGCTATTGTGTTCAAAGTTAATAAAGTAACTACTACTATTTTTTTAATTAAGTGCAATTTTCTCCTTACACGGTGGGATTTCTAAAAATTTTATTATTTTTTAAGTTTGCCTCGTATCAACTTTTGGATTATGTTATTCAACATAATTAAAATAAGATTTTTTGAAACAATCTCAATTATCTTGATTTATTTTCGATTGTAAGAGTCACTAGAAAAATCAAAGCACGACAATGTGTACATAATTAAATAAGACTTGGGCAAAACTGTCTAGACATTCTTACTATTTAAAAAGGTGATGAATAAAAAGAATATAAATGATGGCTGAAATAGAAATTTATCTCTCTGTCGTACCTACATCGTGAAACAAATCGAGCAGAGATGAGAGAAATATAAAATCTTACGATTAGGAATCAAATTATGAGGTAAGAATAGAGCATATATTAAAAAATGAAGTTCCAATGAAACAGATCTAAATGACATATAAGATATCAAAAAGGAATTTACTTTACTTAAAAAGGGTGAGGAGTTCACTGATGTAGTACATGTAACCTAATCATATTACATTCACTACTATACATATTTGCATATTGCCCTCACCTTTGAACAGTTTCCTTTTACTGGGTAAACATGTTCGTGCTAACCGAAAAAACAAATCATACGAGAGCTGGACTCAAACCAGATGATGGTTCCAAACTGGCTGCATAGTCTCGAGCCCACAAATCGTAATGTATTATTTCCTCCAGTGAAGGAGAAGACACCAACTCTTCCCGATGCTTCGCGCATGTTAGCTCCACAATCTTGAAAATATCCAAGTAGCTAATTCTGAAACAAGGACAATTCATCAGTTGTTTCCTTTTAAATGATCCACCCATTCTACACATTTTAAAGATTAAAAAACAGCAGTAGAATTTTTGTAAGAAAATCAAGACATGAAACTAAGATCTAATAGTAGCTGAGCATATTCTGCCAGTCAGACAGTAACAGGGAAATGAGAAGAATAGGCTACATTTTGATATTTATCGATAACTCTGAACCACGTCCAATGAGAAAGAATAGATCTATGCAGCAAGTACAAGGGAAACCTACGTGTTTAATATTCTATAGTCAAACAAGATTACTTAGCTTCAACACTAATTGTCATCTTATGGACACCAAAGGCAACCTAAGCTATTGGTAGATTTACAAACGAAAAAACATCATTTATTTGAACGGACTGCCGATAAATATCAAGAATTTAGTACATGTGGCTTAACTATTAGAGATGCAATGACCTCGCATCCCTTGACGAATTAATTGACAACCCCAACAAAAGAAGAACTACCAGCAGCAGGTGCCATACTGAATCTTAAATTATTAGCAAAACAAATATTGGAAATATATACTTGATGCAGTACAGAAGTTGAATGTAAGAATACATACTACATACCTCTCACTAATAAATAATTCCACTGCCTTCTCATTTGCTGCACTCAGAACTCCAGTCATGGTCCCTCCGGCGCGCCCAGCAGAGTAAGCAAGATCCATGGATGGGTATTTTACATTATCAGGAGCTTTAAATGTCAATGATCCGAGCCTGTATCATTACACTCAGAATTATTTATACAAACTGGAAAGGGAATCTTGTTTCTTATTTGGAAAGTAAATAAACAAAGTTGTAAGCAAACATAGATCACTAATGAGCTTAGCGCAATAAGCAAAATAAATAAAATACATTGACAAAGAAAGAATGTTATTTACTTGCAAAGATCAAGCCGAGGCCAAGTAATCTCCGAACAGTAAACTCTGTCGGGCCAGGATAAAGTATAAAGGATGGGCAAACGCATATCAGGCCACCCTAGTTGTGCCAATACTGATGAATCCTACAAATTACAGAAGGAAAAAGAATTCCAAAGCTGTCAATTTATGAGTATGGACTGTCATCAGCATATTCATCTATGATTACATAATTGATATAATCTCATAGCTGAAGGGAGGACAAATACAAGATTTTTACCTGTGTTTCCACCATCGAATGTATGATGGATTGGGGATGGATGACAATTTCAATGTTGTCATACTCGGCTCCGAAAAGGTAGTGAGCTTCGATAACTTCAAGACCCTAAGAACAAGACAAACCTTTAAACCTAGGCTAAGATAAATAATTCATAACATACTCCCATGGTTCACATATGGAATAAAAGCTTGAAATGTATGAAGCAACAATAGTGGAACAATGGTCTAAAAATAACAATTGAGATACCTTATTGAATAATGTGGCAGAATCAACAGTAATCTTTTTTCCCATGTTCCAATTGGGATGCTTCAAAGCATCAGCTACTTTAACTTCTTTCAACTTCTCAACTGGCCAGTCCCTATCAGCGACAGTAATATCCGTTTTAAGGTTAACAAGATGTACATATAACTAAAAGAAAGATGAATAAATTGGTTATATATAGAACTTTGGCATTTTTTCAGGATACGTGTGGGGATCATTTGGTGGAAAAATACAAAATAAGGAATATAAAAAACAATAATTTCTGATCATTGTCACTTGAGATAAAATGAAGTAGGCAAAACATTCCAAGTAACTGTTTCAATAAAAGAAAGGAGGACAACAGAATGATTTTGAATTCTCTGGGTTGCAGATTGACATGAATGCTGCAATACGAGGATTAAAACTAAGATATTGAACAATTTATAGTATTCAATCAATGTTCAAGATTTTACACCTGAAAGCCCCTCCAGATGCAGTTAATATAATGCGCCTAAGGGCACCCTCTGGCAAGCCTTGTATGCACTGAAACCAAGAAAAATAATTAAATATTTCTCTCTTGGCCATAAAGAACCCAGGGGCGGAAATTTATATTGGACATTCATCAATGCAAAACAGAAGGTTGGTAAGAGGTGCATGATGTACACACACAAATGATCATACTTGCTAAGTTTTGCAGAAAGATCTTACGACAATCTCAGCCTCATAGAACTGTACCTGGAATATAGCTGAATGTTCTGAATCTGCAGGAAGAATCTTCACTTTATGCTTGTGTGCAAGAGGAAGGACAAATGGACCACCAGCAATTAAAGTCTCTTTATTGGCCAAAGCAATGTCCTTTCCTGCTTCGATGGCAGCCACTGTAGGCTAGTAAAGCAAACAAAGACTAACAAATTTGAGAACATCTTCTAAATGATACACATTTTTTCTTGAATGATTCATTAGTTATATATTAGCCGAGAAAGACAAATAAAGATGCTTTATCAAAGAGCACAGCAGGAAGAGCAATGACAAACATTTTGTTTCAGTAACAAATTAAACTAGCATACAATGCAACTTTTAGCTATAATTGTTTTAAACATGATTACTGTATAGAAGGGAGCTAGCTCTGCTGAAGAAGTCTTTCTGTTTCTAGGTGATTGGAGTTGTGTGCGTTTATATCTCCAAAGGAATCAAGAGTTAGCTGAATGTATTATTATCTCCTGAGATGGACAGATAGAAGGCATTTTTGCTTCATTGTGGGGTAAAATTTGAAGTCTTCCCAGCACTGCCATTATAAAGCCTTTAAGCGACTTGGAGAAACCTTGTAGTTGATTTCTGATTATTACTTAAGTGGGTATGTCTTTTCTACAGCTCCCCTCCAAACGACAACCTTTCCGTCCTCCTTCCCACCCACCCCCACCCCACAAAAAAGGAAAACAGAAACAGGAAATAAATCACTTTTCACCCTCTCAGCACTCTTCACTCACATTTGGCTTTTTTAGAATGGATATTTATAAGGATATCTTGGAAGAAGTGTCACCATAATTTCGAAAAGATTCAGATAGACTAAAACCCCAACCTCACCTTTAAACCTGCGCAGCCAACTATTCCTGTAACTACAGTGACAGCATCAGGATGGCGGGCAACCTGAAACACATCATAGACAACAAGAATCAACATATTTCTTTCAAAAGTCAAAAAGTAATTACCAACAAGTAAAATGAACTTCTACTCGCTAAGGAAAAAAGTTAGAGACAGTTGGAAAAACCTCAATGACACCCTGCTCCCCAGGTATAATCTCAGGCTTGTCTTCCATATCAGCAAGAGCATCTTTGAGTTCCTCAACCAATGATTCATTTCTAACAGCAACTAATTTTGGCCTGAATGTTTTGACCTACTCAGAGATAACAAAGTTTATCATCAGAGCCAAAGACCAAGCTATACCTGGCAGATAAGAGAGTCTGACAACATAAGCTTGATCAAGTTGGATATCCATGTCGAGGAACCAATATTTCCATCACACTCGTGCAAATTGCAATACAAAATATAAATAGCATATGATATGATGAAACGGGCTTGAATGATTTTCACTATTCTCTTGAGTGGATCATCCAAAACCAAATAAGGAAAAAACATGGTAATAATTGGAACACATAGCCCTGATATTTCTGTTTCAACATGGCTAATGGGATGTGTCAATCAATGTACTGCAAACAATGGAAAGGCAGGAAATCAGTGGGTAACATAAGGAGGAACCATTTTATAATTGAATAATCATCATATCTTTAAACAACACCAGTCGTGTTATAAACAACAGAAGCCACATAATGCCTCAAGATGTTAATGTAGTGATACAGATAATAAAGCAAGCTGAGAGGTTGGATGTCTTTATTCTATTCAGACTTGACAGTTCATGGTCTTTTCCACTAGCATGCAGTAAACGAATACTAACCTGATCAGCAAGAAGAGTCACATTTGAACCAGCAGCAAGTGCAACAACTCTAAACTTGTCCGGATTCTCAGCGACTATATCCAACGTCTGCAGAAACAAACTTTGAATTGAAGCAACGAAGAACTTAAACAAAAGATAACTGGCTTTTTTTTGTTGTAAAAGTAATAATTTGCATTGATTTATTGGAAGGACTTCCTGTATACTAGTATAAAAAAAGTAGAGAATCAAAACAAAATTTTGATTCTCTCAAATACCAAGCAACCTATACTAACTGGAATTTCATTCACCCAAACAATACAAAAAGAAAAAGAAAGAAAAAAAAAGAAGCAAAAGACAACTGGCATAATTGGCACAGTAGCAAAAGCAGCACACCACTAATAATGAAGAACAGATAGAAAAGATGCAGAATGGAATCTAGGTAAATTTGAATCTCTTCATCCTCTTTTAGAGGAAACAGTTGAAATTTTAGTTGACACTGTAACTTAAAGTAACTAACACCTACAAAAGCTGTAAGAATTTTCTACTAATACTATATCCCAACTTCAAGCGAGAACCAATCAAGACTCAAAACACAATCTTAGTAAGTCTTTTAACCCATTCCAAAATTTACCAACCTGAGTTCCTATAGAGCCAGTCGACCCAACAATTGAGATAGGCTTTGGACCCTCCCAACTCTGCCGTCCTGGCTCAGCAACAGCCCTTCCAGGCCAGGCAGGAGGTGGTGGCGGCTGTGCTGAACACTGAACCCTCTTAGCAAATGCCCCACTGCACCCCTTTCTTCTGATAGACAGTCCACCTATATCAAGAAAAATCACAAAACCCTTCAACCCCAAATCAGTCAAAATCATAATAGAAATTTTAAAAAACGATTCTTGCAGCAAAAAAGGGGGAAAAAAGATAATCTTTAACCAACCCCACAACTCAAAATTGAAGAAAACAACACAAAAGATAAAAACTTTCAGCAAAGTTATCCAAATCAAACAACTTTTACATGGGGTTTAGAATTCTCAATAAAGAACCTGAGAACTTAAGATGGTTAAGATTGTAGCTGGACTTTGAGGTGTCCAAGAAAGAGATTGACTTAATTTCAGTAGGAGAAAGCAAATTGAGGGCCATTTCAATTCCTATTGATTACTCCAACTACCAGGTAAATTGGAAATGAAATTCAGCTTTTTTGTATAAATAAAAAGGTAGTAAATTGTTGGCAGCAATAAAAGGTAGTAAATTGTTGGCAGCAATCCAAGTGCGCACTCTGGCAATTCAGAGAGAGAGACGGGGGGCTGTGTGTCACGTTGTGGCTAATGTAAGTTATTTGGGATTAATATGTGGCTGGCATGAAGGATGCACAAGTACCTCTCTTATAGTCCAAAAAATAGAAGTTGGCCAAAAATATAGTAAGGAAACTCTTAATTATACATGTTTAAAATGGAAACACAAAAGTATTTATGTTAAATTCAAATTATTAAAATTTGTAAAAGTGATAGTTCGATGAAAGAAAAGTATTCCTTCCTTTCTTTTTAGTTGTTACGGTTTTTTTTTAAGAGTCAAATGATAATAATTTTGACTAACATTCTATGATGTATATTGATATGCAAAAAACTTCTATTTATTGTACTTTTCATATAGTTTTTGAATGTTTGTAAAATATCTAATTAATGTAATCTAATTTAGCTTGGAAAATTAATCATTAACTTTCGAAAAGTGCAACATAACATCTAAAAGAACGAAGGGAGTATCATATTCCTTGTTAATTTGTATCGCTCAAATACAATTAAATTCTTAATACCATATATATATATATATATATATATAAGAAAACCCTAGACCCACCTACGTGGCGCCACCACAAAGCAGGATTCCCTTTTAATTTATTTATTTCCAAAACAAGCCTTTTCCTTTCATGAAAAGTTGTGACTTTTATGAAAAGTTGTCTTTGTTGTCCATTATAAATAGAGAGATTTCCTCTCATTTTAAAACAACGAAAATTTTGAACCTCTTCTCCTTCTTCTTCACAATTAAATATTTGTATACTTTGCTCATGTTGAGTAGCTCACTAACACCATTACTTATATTACAGATCTTGGTATGTATTTTTACGGTCATTAATTTATACTTATGTTATTATAGATAAATGATAAGATGTTATAATTTTCATTTTCCTTTACATTATTAATGTTTGTTACTACGTAATCATGTATGTAAGATAATATAGTATTTTAGTTTCAATGACTGATAGATTTTAAGTATTATTTTATAAATTTCGTGATATTAAATTCTCACGACTAGTAGTGTTATAATTGAAGAAAAAGCTCAAAATCATCCATTTTCTTTGACTTTAGATTTATAACCATTTGTTTTTATTTCACATAAAATAGTAATAGTCCCGAAATTTAAAATATAGGTGCCGTTTTAGTCTCTTCTCCAATCTTCACGTGATAAATATTTTCTTAAAAGCCAAAATGTTACCCAAAGTCATGATATTCATAACTATTCATGGATTAGTGGTTATTGAAACTTTATAAGTTCACGATTACCGCCTTCATGATCATTGGCAAAATGGACCATGTCTAAAGGCCTCACCAAATTCATCTTTGTTGTTTATATAATAAAATCACCGCCTCCTTTTTATAGTGATGAATTCAGAATTTTTATTAAGAAATAAAAGTGTTAATGATTCAGATTAATCAATTATTTATAAAATATTATACTATATTCATATTATATTTATTTACATTTTAGATCTGATGTCAAGATATTTAGCGATAGACTTACTCATTGATTGAATGAATTAGTATGTATCGCCTTACACAATCATATACGTAAGAGTATATAATACAACAGGAAAACTAAAGTACGCTCGTCGCTAAATTTCTCATATTTCTTAATACATTTACTTTTTATATTTTAAATTTTTATAACAAGAATTCTGGTTCCACCACGGGTGTATATAATATAGTAAGATTAGATAGAATAAATTCCATAAGATGCCGGCGGTGGAGGATTAAAAAGGGACACAAGGAAGCATGACGACGAATTGAGAATCATTCACATCTAATGGACTGTATATGCTATATTTGTTGAAGCTAATATAATTATATTCTTACACTTAATTAATTTATACTTTATTTCTTTGGTTTTTCCTCAATCACGCTATGTATAATTATTATGTTTATCTAAGGTACTAATTAAGAATTAATTTGCCATTCTCTTAGAAGATTCCCCACCTAGATAGTCAAATGCATTATATTTATTTCATCTTGAGAGGGTGTGATAAGCTTTATATTTATTTTAAATGTTATCTAATTATTGAATATAATAATTAAATATGAGTAGCAACGTGTAAAAGCACCTTTACTAAAGTGAAGATTTTCTCTTGATAAAGAGGCCTAAATCGTTCTTAATTATTCACTAAAGAAAGCTCTTTTGAAGATTTCATTTGTTTAATTAATATTATGTGAGCATATAAGCATTTAGATTTTTGCCCTTTTTTCTTATTTTGAAGAGACAAAGTCAAAATTGTATTCTTGGTCTATACAAGTAAAACAATAAGTTAGTGCAAGAAATAGCCAAATAGGTGTTTGGTATTGAACGTCGTAGGGAAAATTATCCGAGGAAATGAAATTTCTTGTCCTCTTTCAATTTGAATAAAATAATTTTTTTTTAATTATTATTTTTGTATATATATATATACATAATGTATACAGCTAAAATATTTAGATAATATATATTTCGATCATATTGATAAATTAGATGGTGAGAGGGTAAATACGGGTGTGATGCAGGCCTCAGATAGCAACATCAAAGTTCTATTTTTGTTTAATAGTTTAGAAATGTTGGGTAGCAAGCTCATATTCTAATTCTAATTAATTGGCGCAAGTAACATCCGTATAATATTGTGTAACCTAAATTGCCTAATGTATGTGTGCACCCAAACAAGAGAGAATAATTCAACAGCCTTTAATGAGAGAAAAAACAAAAGGGGAATATATCGGTTTATTCAAAACATACTAAAAGTCTAAATAATCAGTAAATTTGGTTAATTCAAACCTTCTTTTTTATGGTTAATTATCATGTTCGTCATCGTTAATCACTAATTTTTATGTCTTGAATTAATTGTCATATTTCACTTCTCAGAATTAAATTATATGAACTTGACTAACATTCTTTTTAATTTTTTTAAAAAAGGTAAGGAAGTCACAACTTATAAAAATGCTTATAATAGAGTTTTGGAATATCTAAATTTTAAATATAAAAATAAAAACAAGAAAACATGCGTGTGTTTTTTTCTCCTTTTTGGATCGGAAAGAAATTTCTATAAGTAGAAATTCTTCTAACTTAGAAAAGTGAATAAGTTTTATACACGATACTTGCCCATCCAAATAATGAAAGAGTTCGATTGTGAACTTGGGACTAGGATATAAAATCGTAGAACCAAAATTAAACTTACTTCAAAATATCTAATCACGCTTTAATATATGATTCTGAAATACTTTCGTTGTGCTAGGGTGGGGTGGAGGGACACGAATTGGGTACACAAAATTGAGAAACACATTTTTTCGTGTTTATTGAAAATTTAATGCAATTAGGCAAATGTCCCACTCAAATGACTAAATGGATCACTCACTTAAACACATTACTAGTAATTACGTATCTTTTTAGGTAATGCTTACTCTAAATTATCTTATACTTTTATTTAATATAGAGACAATACACGTGTGTTCCTCTCATTCGCCGCACAGGCTATCAGTCTAAGGTGACCACTTAATAACATCCACAATATCACTAATGATCACCAACATAACATTATCTTCCAAAAATAAGTTACTCCCTCCGTCCCATTTTATATGTCACATTTTAACTTTGCACTTGCATTAAGAAATGATGTAACTTTACCCTTCTACCCTTATTTAATGTTTTCTTAAGTCAACTTTATTAATAAATGACAAGATTAATTAACTATTCTATCAAAGGTATAATAGGCAAAATATGGTAATTTATGCATAAATTTTATAAAATGACAAGTATTGTGGTCCAGCTATTTATAAAAAGGAATGACATATAAAATGGGACGGAGGGAGTAACAAATTTTAAAAATATCAATTTTTTAAAATTTTAAAGGCGAAATGGTCTAATAGACCCCTGCACTTGTATGAGTTGGTATTGTGAACCCTTCTACTTAACTCTTTATCAATTGAACCCTTAAACTTAATAAAACACAATTTATCAAACCCCTCTGACCATTGACTAGGCTTATGTGGCATCAATATGGCTGAGTTGGCAAAAGTGCGTGAATTCACTCTCGTTAAGGCGAGTGATATCCTATTTAAGTTTTAAAAAATATTTAAAAAATAAAACAATAAAATAAAAAAGCTTTTAAAAAAAATAACTAAAAAAGGCTTTCTTCTTCCGCCAACCGGTTCACCTCCATTTTTGGCCATCTCCAACCCTGTCCAATCCAAAAAAAATTTCTTCTTCACACTCTTGTCATCTTCTTTAGCAGATCTTCGCATTGGCACCTAGAGAGAGATGACACAGGTTAGTGGAAGAAGAACGAGGCGGGTGAGGGTGGGATCTGGTCACGACAGCGAAGAGATTTTTCGGTCAGATCTGGTGGCTATGGTGCGACGGAGATGAAGATGGGTGAGGAATAGAGTACGTATGGTCGCCGGCAAGAGTTGCGATGACGACTGAGACGGTGGCGAGGAGCCTCCTAGCATGTTTGTACGCCGGAGGCAGTAAGGAGTTTCTTGGCCTTCTGAAACGCCGGAGAGGATGGAGAGCATAGCGATCGGTGATGGTGAGGGGCGAGGAGCTGGTGCGGCGCCTTAGGGTTTCTGGATTTGTGAAGGTTAGAGAAGGAGGAAAGAAAATGGTGAGGGTGTGCGATGAAGATGGAGGTTGATGGGGGAGATCATATTTGTGGCTCGCCGGCAAGAGGAGCGGCAACAACAGCGAATTTTTCCGACAGTTGGGCCATTGTACAGTGAAAATGGAAGATGATGTGAGGAGACCCAAACTTTTAATTTAAAATAATAAATTAAAATTTAATTTGTCAAAATTGCATCAAAACTTTATGATTTTTCTTTTGTCAAAAAAGAAATTATTATAAAAATAAAAAAATGATATGGCAAATTTTATCTGACATGGCGTGTGACATCAGCGCGATTGAGAGTCACGATGAGTTGAAAGGGTTCAATAGGTTGAGTTTAGATGGGTTCAGGGGTCCAGATGACAAAGATGTAAGTAGAAGGGTTCACAATACAAATGCATACAAGTACAAGGGTCCACCAGATCATTTTTGCCAATTTTAAATAAAGTACACACTTTTTTTTTTTTTGACCATATTGGATACAGCAAGATACACAAAACAGAAAATCAGTGCTTTCAAACAATTAGTTAAAATCAATAAAGCTCCTCTGCAAATAAACCTTTGGTATAAACAGTTATCTTTTCACATAAGAGCCAAGTTTAAGAAGAGTAATTCTAAATTTCAACCTAGAAGAACAAAGGAAACATTAGAAATTTGAGTTCATCGATAAAATGTACTTACAAGATTGTGATAAATCACCTCAAAACCAAAAAAGCAAACCTTAGGATAGGTAGAACGAGGAGAAACTTCAGCTGTTCAAGACATTGTCACCATTTGTAATAGGTGGCTCACTCAACTGTTGCCCAAAACTTGAACCATTAGTTTCGGTGAGACCACCTGATTCGGTGATTGTTGTAATCCTCTGCACGTCATCTGATATTTCTGAGGAATGAGCCTTTAACTCATCACCGGTCAGCTTTTCTTTCTGAAACAAAGGCTTCTTAGGTTGACGGATGGCAGCAGCTGCTTCTGTCATTGCAACTGGAGGTGGCTGGGGAGGAACCCACGATCGCTGAACTGGTTGTACTTCAGTTGGTGCAGGAGTATATCCAAACTTCTCTTTGTTCTCAGCTTCGGTTACTGTTATTCTGCCACTCTTGCGTTGCCACCAAGGCGTTGAACTGTCTTGATACTCATAATTCAAGCCATCACCACTCCCTTGGGATTGAAGGAAACTCCTAGAACTGTTCTGATTTTGGCCAATTTCCCAAAGGCTGTGCACGATCAACATAGTAAAATCATTTCAAATTCAAACAAATTATTCAGATTGACTCCACCCCACCTCACCCAAGTTCTCTCACATCAACAGAGAAGGCAAAGGAAAATGCATCAAATAGAAAGTTCTTATCACGAAGAGATGAAACCATAACTTTGTTATCCAAATCAAAGTGACAGTTGTATAAGAATCCATATAGTGATGCGCATACTCCATAAACATCAAATGCAGTCAATAATTAGCAAATACATCAGTTAAGGATTATTACTTCTAATGCTTTAGGCTTGAGCTACAAGAAGGAAGTTTTTCAATGTTGTCCAAATGCAAGCTGCACACTGACTTCAGAAAATGGAACCAGCAGACCCAAAACAAATACGCACAGGATTAATTTTAGAATTAAAGGGTATAGGTTCAGACAAAGAATTTATAAGTATTATCTGCGGAAAAAAAAAATTGTATCAATCCCAATACTGTAGGTAGAACAAAAAATTGGAGGAGAAAGACCTTAGGCTTTGGACCAACATGAGGATTTGGTACAGGCTGGTAAGGATTTGGTGGTTGGTCGTTTATATCCTGCAAAAAAAAGATGTACATCAACATGCAGTTCTCCATTTGAATAGGATTGATGTACCATCAACGAATATCAGAAAATAGAACTATAAAAGTCGATGAGATTAATCAAAAATAAGATGGAAGTCCATTTGTAACTACACAGCTTACCGTAGAATGGGAAATCAAGACTCTTTTATCATCTCGTTCCATGGCAGGTATTCTTCCAGAAGTACTACTTTTCCCTGAATACACAGAAATCCCAGTCAGTTACCTGCTGCTCACTATTCATGGTACCCATCCCTTTATCTTTCTTTAGTCTTTAAGTTAGTTGGAGGATGGGGAATATGAATTTGAAAGCTACCCATGACAATTTTCTCCTCTAAAGAACCTGACATTTATTTTATGATAGCTTTAACTCCAAGACAAATGACAACATTATAGTTTTGATCAAATCCAAAATATATAAATCATAAATGTGAGTGACAACAGAGTGAAGAGCACAAAATCTGAACTGAAACTTTTCCGGACTTGAATGCATTGATCCAGTAGCCAACATCCCATCCTTGCCTCCATATATTCCATTGTACATTGTATTTAATTAGAAAACAAAAGATTCAAGTATAAATATTCCTCAACTTTCTTATTGCAATAATATTATTTCAAAGAGAAGAATACAAAGTAAAAAATAGATTTTCCATAAATGAAATAGATATTGAAAAGAAAAAAAAAGTATATAATAGCCTGAGCAAGCCATAACACTAAGAACTGTTATATCGATACAAATATTAAATCAATACAAAATGAGAATAGAATACTCATGAATAAATGCAGGCAAAAAACCTTTCCTTTTGTTTCCAGTTTATTGGGACCTAGTGGACCATGGTCACTGTGACCAAGCAAATGCAGAAGTTTCCAAATTCAAACGTCTAGCCTTTTACGCTTGAGGATCACAACTCTTATGGAAACCACTAAAGTGAAACAAACCATTACCACAGCATAAGTTGGATAGAAGCTCCTCAGAATATAGGTACCACAGAAAGATCTACGCAGAGTAAAGGAGGAGACACATTTGAGACACTTTAAAATATGCACTGATGTGCAAGCAGGAACTCAAGTGTTTAATCACATATAAACACCATAGAGTAAAGTCAATAAGTTCTAAAGTAAAGTAGCCAAGCCTCAAAGGAAGGTGGAACCAGCAAAATATCCTCTCTCTTTCTCTTTCTCTCCCTCCTTTTATCGCTCAATTAAAGGCACTCGTATTACTCTTTAACCTCAGTAAGTGCAGCTAGAAGCCTACACATTATATCCCTTCCAAAATGCATCCCCTTTAACGTACATGAATGTTACTGCTAACAGCAATAAATGCTCAAAAGGCACATACTTTATTCCATAACCAAAAGTATTTTCCAAATAGTAACTGGAGGTAAAAGGGAGAAATATGAGACAAAGTGGTAGCAGAAGCGATGTTCCGGAAGCAAATGTATACTCACCTTCAAGCTTTTGTAAGGCACTACTCATTGATTTCATCTCTCGTACTTGGTAGTTTAACAGGTTTGTTAGCTCCTCAAAGTACCTTTTCTCTGGAGGACAACAGGTAAAATTGCTAGGAAGATTATTCATTGCAAAAATATTGATGAATGGATAAGCTTAGCATGGTGTAATGCACTAAAAAACAAGCAAGAGAAACTGTTTCAGTATTAATGCAGAGAACTTTACTAACAAACCTTCCGTTTTAGATGCCAGCATCTCCTGGCTTGCGCGGGCCACATCAACAGCTGCAGCAGCTGCTGCTTTTGCAGCAACAGCAGCTTCTTCTGCTAAACTTGGTCTTCCCTTTAGAGTGCCTTTTTCATCTTCTTCTTCCATTACAACCTTGCGAATCCAGGACTTAAACCGGGGTATAATAGTATGCTGGCAAAAGCACATTACCATTTTTAGTGGGGTGATAATGATACTAGCAATATAATACATAGGCTAGAAGCATAATTTCCAAAGATCGATTCAAACCATGAATAAAAATCATCGTTCAATAATTTGAATATTCGAATCTAATAGAATCACGGAATGGAAGAGTCAGAACAATTGATTTTCGTTACTGGGCGAGTTATAAGATAAATAGTGAAATATAGCATCACGGATTCATGCATTGTCACTGCTCCATCCACCATACGAAGTGTTTTAAATATCAGAGAAAAAGTACACTCAACAAATACTCACGGTCACTGTTTATATTCCGTGCTAAAAGTGTCAAATCTCAGAGCAAAACCACATTCACTAGATACTCTTGAATAGTCGAATATCAGATTTGAATGGATTGCTAGTCCTGCTTTTGATTTTTTTTTTCTATGAGAAAACACTAGCTATCAAGCTACTACCAACGTTTAACTACCAGAAGTAAATTTTGAATGTAAACAAAAAATAAAACCAATGGAGAGAATGTTTAATGATTTAAAACCTAATTCTATATATCTGATCAAGTAACAAAAGTGTACCAAACAAGAGATGAACTGATATATTGGCACTATCTTCATAACTATAGGAGGGTAGGGACAAATGGAGAAATCTAGATGTCCTCAAATTGGATTAGAAAGAAAAGCATTTAATGTTTCTACCAAACTATTCCCATAAAATAATTCATGGAATAAGCCCATGAACTTGCACCTTAGAGAAACCAAAAGTAGAGGACAATCAAAGAATAAAGTTTCTCTTTTTAAAGCACTGGTTTTGCACAAAGAAAAGATCTGATATCTGATAATAGTTTAAATTTAGTTTTTGAAAATCGGAAAACCCTCGAGTGTCAACGGTGCATGGTCTGAAACTTGGTGGATAATGGGTCAGTCCCTCTACCCTTTTCCACTTGAATACCTGGCGTTTGACTGCAGCAGTATTCAAACCCCTGATGTGCGCCTAACCTACACCTCACACATTGTGATCTTATAGCTAGATCAATGCCCTAGGGTAAATATTGAATAGAAAAACTAGTTTAAAATTAAAAGAAATAAATAAGAAGCTGCATTCATGTCCAAAAGGAAGATTAGCATGACGCTTTAGTTTTGATAGATATATTATATTCATTTGAAAGAAAGATTAAAAAATCATTAAGGATCACTAAAAAAGTATACATGTACGCAAAAAAAACGTTTTGCCTACAATATTCAATTAGAAGTACTTCGAAAATGTCAACAATTTGAAGATCCATCACATCAAATTCTCAATTAGACAATGACAGGATACATGCTCAATTCAGCAAATGTGGTATCAAGTGGCATGATAGACTTGAAGCTTCTTACAAAGTATACCTTGAGAAGTAAAGCTGTACCAGCTCCTGAAGCAGCCATTACTGCATGAGTCCAATGGAAATGAGAAAAATATCCCATTTTTCTCATGGTATTACTCTGTTGAGCTGATGCAGACTGCAGATTTTGCGATGCAGACAGTGCTTGAGTAGTTGATGAAGATTTCACTTTCTCATATATCATCAAGAAATCAAAGCAGCAATGTCATAAGTCTAATGACCAGAGACATTATCATGGTCTCAATTGAGAAAAACGAATATCAAAACACAACAAAAAGGTTCTCTCTAGAGAATATTAGAATCACCTTCATTTGAAGCTACTGGCTGTGTGGTAGAAACAGTTGGAGTGGGATCCTGTCATTTAGACATGTTTTTGATGTCATCATAATTTTATCACTACATGCGTAAAATTAAGCCAAGATCGAAGGTCAAACACCAGAAAGTTGCCTACCGGAACTCGACAAAAGGCTTCATCTATCTCCTCCTTTGTGAGCCCCTTCCTCTCAAGAAAAGAACGCCTATACATGACTGGAGATCCCCTAACTCTTGGATGTGAAAGAAACTTTACAGCATTTTCGACTTGCTCCTCCCGAACTGGTTCTGAGTTAACAAATACAGAAGCTGGAGAGTTCTCTCTTGTAGCTTCAGGATTGGCATCATGATTATCTTTAGCAGCTGGTTGTGAAGTGGTAGCTGCAAAATCACAAACATAGATGGAGAATTGATTTTTTAAAGATAGATGGAGATTTGTTAAGTGACTAATCCATTCAACTCAAAAAATCTAAAGAACACAAACGCCGAATACAATTAAACATCAAAGAGCAAATGAGTGCATTCTTAGAAGATGAATTAGTAATGTAATGGCTAAGGTGGAGCACAATGATTAGATCTCCTTTCACAGATGAAAAAACTCAACTTTTTCTTGCAAGAGCTTTAAGAGCGTATTAGGAGTTTACTTGTGTTGCAACTTTTGTCTTTCTTCCTTCCCCGGAACAAGATAGTCTCACCCTCTTTGCAAAACAAAAGGTGAAAAATATTCTCTGCCGAAGAAACTCCTTATATCGATAAATGGGTGTGTAGAAAATATAATCCACCAAAGCTCAAGTTAATGAAATAAATAATGTAACAGAAATCTACAAATCAACAAAAATAAAAGTGAATTTAACAAAATTCAACTCAAATGGATGCTCTGCAACTTAGTTTCTCTACCACAAGATGGATGAATAATATTTTTGTAGAACAGATATCAAAGCTACATCTAAATTTGATTTTTTTTCTAAATGCAAAGCATACTCAGAAAAGAGAAAGCACGAGGATATGAGAATTTTAAGGAACCCAGACTCTGCTTTTCGTACAGTTTAGCTTGACTGTTTCTACAGATATTACCTAAAGTTTACTACTGTATGCATATCCAAAGTAGTTACTCCTATGGCATAGGTTCTGCACATGACAATAAGATAATTAACATGTGACTATAACTCCTTGGAGTCTTCAAGGTTCACACGACCTAGTTGCAGTCACCGAGAGATACATTTCCATCCTATCTTTGGACATGCAACATTTCTCCAAAGCAAGATGGTCTCTCCCTCTTCCGGGAAAGAAAAAGGAAAAATAAGTCCTTCATATATCATAAATGGGTATTCACTATTTCCTTCCCAGATGATGTACACGATATACTAAGTAGATTCCAAGTGGAGGGAAGAAATGTTTATTTCAGGCAGTATGTTATTGATCACAGAATTAGGAAGCTTCAATTTTGGGTAGGGTAGATCATATTTGTCTCTTCCACATGTAAAATCTTCTTCTCTATAGATAACAGTCTGTGTATCGGCGTTGGTTATTAAGGGAATTCTCTTATAGTGACTAAGTCGCTCTCCCTTTCAATAACTTAGTAGGAGTGCCATTAGTTTACGCTTGTTGCTCACAGACATTGTCAACAGTGTCAGGAACTGCTGGAGTAGTCTACCTATGGTGGTCAGAAATCTCAGACCAACAACGATATTATCTAGTATCCCAACATGTGAAACATCAAACCACTCCATTCATTTGGAGAATTAAGTTATAGCAACTCCACTAGTTGCTACAGGAACCGTTGAAGTAACCAAAAAAATACTAGAGATTATAATTGATATAAGTGTCTGTCTGGCAACATAAGGATTTAATTTTGGATTCATAAAAGAAAAGTCCACCAAAGTTAGACCAATAATCACCATATGCAACATCAAGTTACTAAAAATGTAACTGCTTCGGAAACCAAAAGTTGCAGCTACCCTCCCCAACCCCTCCCCTGATATTCTACTTTTAAACGGAACCCAATATTTTGTTTTTTTTTAATAATCGTGGTGTCCGGGTAAGCTTGTGCGCAGCTCGACTAATTCCACGAGATACATGCCACCTCCCACCAGCAACAGGTACTAGGTAACTCTATACACCAAAGCTAGGACAAATGGGAAGAAATCACCTAGTCACACCGATGCTCAACGAACCCAATATTTTCGACACGGAACATATCCCATTAAGTTATGAACCCATATTTTCAAGAGTAAAATGTGTTAAGTGGGAAAAAAGTTGAACCCATCAAGTTCAAATCGTGGATCAACCTGTGCCCCAATTACCCAAATGAAAAAAGTGTAGCAGAAGCCTAAATGATACAAAAACTGTAGAAGAACAAATTCACAGGACAAATAAACGAAAAAAAACAGCAATCAGATAGATGGCTCAAGTACACCCTAATATTGGAGAAATCAATCAATAAGGCTTCAAAGAAAAACATACCCGGATTTTGGGAATCAACGTTGAGAGGATTATCAGATGGAGTTTCCATGCTCGCCAACTCCAGTGAGCTGCATTAAATTTTCAGGAAAACAAATTGAGATAAGTGAGTTTCATACCTAAACTATTGAGAGTGTGAGTTTCATACCTAAACTATCACTTTTTAGTTTGAGAAACACACCTCTGAGGTGTGTGTAATGCACTCTCTCTTTTATTTAAAAAAACCTTGACACATGACATTCCACATAGATAAAATATTCCACCTTGACAAAAATTAAATAATAAATTATTAATATTAATAAAAAAATTAAAGTATTACTATCCCCCCAAAATATATATATATATTTTTAAATTAAATTATTTGTCTTACCCCATTCCACCACCTCCTCCCCGTAACCCCCGCGCCCCCACAATCCCCGTCCTTATTTTTAGAAAAAAAACCACTCACTCATTCCCCAAAAAAAATTATATTATTTTATTTTTAAAAAAAATTCTACCCCATCCTATTTAACCCTCCACTTCTAATTTATTTATTTATTTTACATTTTTTTTCGTTTTGTATTATATATGTACATATATTTCTAGGATTTTTTTTACTTGTGTACCATATATAACATAAATAAAAAAATTAAATAAAAAAAGTCTTGCAGCGGCAAGTAACAAATATTTTTGATATATATATGTAACACAAAACGAGAAAAGAAATTGGAAGCGGAGGGTTATGTGACTAGTGGATAGAATTATTTTTTTAAAAATAAAATAATATCTAAATTAGAATTGGAAGGAGGGATGAAGTAAAAAAAAATATTTATAAAAGAAATTTAAACAAAAAAAAACAAAACAAAAAATGGGTCCGGGGTGGGGGAGTGGGGGGTGGAGGGAGAGAAAGTGATGGAGTGGGGTAAGAAAATTATTTTACTTTTTTATTTTATAAAAAAAAAAAATAATTTTGGATAATAATTTTAATCTTTAATTTTAACTAATACTAATAATTTATTTAATTTTTGTCAAAGTGAAATGTTTTGTCCATGTGGAGTGTGATGTAACAATTTTTTAAAATAAAAGAGAGAGTGTATTACACACACCATGGTGAGAGTGGTATAAAAGAGGGAGGTGCGTTTCTCAAACTAATAATTGATAGTTTAGGTATGAAACTCACACTCTCAATAGTTTAGGTATGAAACTCAAAAAACAGGTATAGTTTAGGTGTGTTTTTGAAACTTATCTCAAACAAATTATCAATTCCCAGTCTTCGTCAAAATTGGAAAAAAAAAACGGCATAGACATCGATTAAGTTCATACACACTGGGAATGAGATTGATTACCTAAGACTTCGACGATGATGTCAGAATTCTCCCATGATTTCGCTCATCTCCGACCAAAACTCCTACTACTATAATCAACCATAAAAATAAAGATCAAAATCTTTTGTACCTTTTACGTGTTTTCCCCCCTATTTTTTTCCGTTTGCATTTGCAAGACTACTTTTTATTTTGGGATAATTACAGTTTTAAAAGAAAAAATAATGATTTTATTATTATGGAAAAATTACAGAAATCCCACATTTCAGAATCAGATTAGTGTATCATGTATAAAATGTACATCAGATTAGTGTATCATGTATAAAATGTACATCAGATTAGTGTATCATGTATAAAATGTACATCAGATTAGTGTATCATGTATAAAATGTACATCAGATTAGTGTATCATGTATAAAATGTACATCAGATTAGTGTATCATGTATAAAATGTACATCAGATTAGTGTATCATGTATAAAATGTACATCAGATTAGTGTATCATGTATAAAATGTAATGTATCTTACTTAACGATTAATGTATCTCGCGCATCAGATTAATGTATTAGCGCTTATATTATTGTATCCGTTTGAGAGATTTCTGTAATTATAAACTTTTAATGGATAAATTGTAATTTTTCCTTAAAAGCATGTGATTTCTGTAATTTGCCCTATTATTATTACTATTGCATAGGGTAGAATGATAGATAATGCGGAATTACGTGATAGAAAAATGGAACTATAGTCAATTAATTAACTGAATTACTAAGATTATTTCAAATTTTAATTTTTGCCTAAATGACAGGGGACTTGAACCCTCTTGCTTATGAGAGGAAGTAAGGGATTCACGGAGTGAGCTAACTTTTCACTTCTTTTTGTTAATTTATGCATTACTAAAGATGAGCAAAAAATGTATTTTACATAAAGCATGAGTCTAAAATTAAAATTTCATTTCTATTTGCCTATTACTTTTTTAGTACTTTCATCATCTTTTATTGTTTTTCTTCATTTAAGTTTCTTCTTTCTTGTCTAAAATAAAAATACTGTATTTTACATAAAGCTTCATCATTTTATATAGGATTCAGTAAAGTAGTAAAAATAGGCTTTGAAATGAAGAAGAGAAAAGATGATTTCATTCATGAACAATATTGTGCTCTTTATATAGTGCAAAAATACAGAATAGAAATGCATAAAATTTCAAATAAACTAATAATGTGACAAGATTCAGTGCCACAGAACACTACTAAAAACTCCTAAATAAATCAAATGACTGACTAGAAATTAATGAATTGACACATAACACTTGTCTCAATTGGGCACGTGTTCTTATTATACATTTTCGGTTCATATTCTCAAAATATGTCGCATCCTTTAATTATATCAATTAGTCTTTAATAAGTCATAAAATCTCAGACATATTTCAGTTGAGAATAAGGTGTCTTAATTTATCACGTTCTTTAATTATATCAATTGGTCTTAATAAGTCATAAAATTTCACGCATTAGGCATACTTAAAAGAGAAAACTTCAGAAATAGCAAGCATAATAGACATAATAAGGCTTTATAACTATAGTTTTGATAATTAAGCTCTATAGCTATAGTTCTGTTTGTTATTAAGGTTGTGGTTTGTATATTTCGCTAGCAAATATACAAATAAGGTAAGTATAATATTTATACATTTAGGAAAATTTCAGAACTCTATTTGTATATTTCGCTTGCCAATATATAAAAAGGGCAATTATTATGAATTTTTCATAAATCGTATACAAATAGTTAGGATAAGCATATACAAAATTCGGGATGTATACAATCAGGAACCGAATTATACAATACAAATCAGGCGAATAGCAAGAATTGAGAAAACTATAGCCGCAAATTACAATTTTCTTAAACTATAGCTATAGTACCTAATATAGACTAAATATTTGCTATTCTTGCATAATTTTCCCTACTTAAAATACGTCACATCCTTGAGAAGTCATGTTTCCTATAACCTATCCGTAAAGTTTGTTAAATACTCAAAACGGAGATATAAAAATACTCATTTCTGGGAAAACTTTAAAGACCAAAATTGCTTAGAGAGATATTTAAGGGATTGTGTCGATCTTATACCCTAAGTATAAGGGACAATTTTTGTCATTTTCTCACTTGTAAATTGTAATATAATATCACATTTGGATGTATAGAAAAGAAATGAAAAGGACCTATGAATTCTTTTGTAACAATAAATCCAAAGTATGTATGGTTCAATGATTGTGAATTTGGGTAGCTAGAGAAGTTAATATCTAGAGAAAAGTTTTACTATGAAAATAAGGTCCCAACAAATCTAAAAGACCCACCATCTAATATTTGGTTTTGTTTAAGTAAAAGCAAAGGGTATGGGATGGGGGACCAATTCATGAACATCAACTATATATACATTACATCTAAAATAACATGGAACCATTATATACCATTTCTAGCTGGAACAGATGGGGACTCCTTAGCTCTAAAATTTTATTTTATTTTCACCTAACATCAACATCTTATAATTATGATAACCATACCCCATTTTCCAGCTAGGAAAAACAATGTTTTAGGATGTGATTGGTACGAAGGAAAATGTTTTCCAAGGAAATAAATGATCTTTTTTTTACTATAAGCGAAAAGGTGGAATGAGTGGGGGTGAGTTGGTGGTGGAGTAGGGGTGCGGATGTGGGGAGAGATAATTAGCATGATACTCCCTCTGTCCCTAATTACTTGTCCATTTTTCCTTTTTTAATTGTTCCTAATTACTTGTCCATTTTGACAAATCAAGAAAGGACAAAAAAAAATTACCTATTATACCCTCAATTAATTGCTTTGAAAAAAGTATAACTTCTTTTTAATTCATCCACTTCATAATTAATAGAGGTAAAATGGTAAACTCACTATGTCAATTCATTAATTTCTTTAATAGGTGTGTCAATTCAAAAATGGATAAGTACTTAGAGACTGAGGGAGTATCATGCTATGATATGTCACTTATGAAATTTGTTTTTTCCGAGCAGTACACCTACTTGTTATAAACTTTAGAAGTGACAATGAAAAGACAAGTAATTACAACTGTCTACATTCCAATTCCACCAACCCAACTTTGGTGATTGCTGAATCATGGGGTTGGTGTAGTGCCAACCAGATATTACTCACATATTTGGTATTTTATATGTTACTGTTATTGGACTAAGATAGACTTGCCTGGAGCGACATAGACAGAGTGAATTCATATTAGCCAACTCCAACTTACTTGAGACTGAGGCAAAGTTAGTCAGTTTTTGTTGTAATTGGCTTTTGTTCAGAAACAGAACTTTAGTTTCAATGATATACTTATCTAATTGAACTGCAAATAATTGTATAGTATTTCTCTCAAGGACAGCTCATTAAAATGCTCAAAATCTGTAATGGTGTATAAAAAGTATTATTCTTTCCTTCTATAATGATATACAAATGATTACAGAGTTGCAACAACTGGGCACAATAAATATATCAATGAATATGAAAACAAAGCAAGACCAATACAACAACTTTGTGACCAAGATGCCCCCATTCAGCATTATGCCAATTCATGCCAGAATAAGATTCAATTAATAAAGCCTTCAACCTATACCTTTTTCTTGACTCTGATAAATATCTCAAAATATTTAATTTTTCATGTACATTGTGTTCATAATCATACTATAATCAAATCATTATTTATAGTATTAGGACGGTGATTAGCATCGAGTAGATTCTCCAGTGATCTGGCTTTTCTATTTCGAACCCTACCAGCTTCTTTTAGTAGCTCAGCCAACCTTTTCTTTTCGTCAGCTACGTCTGGATTTGCTGTCCCTAGCTTTTCCTCTCTCACCCCAACAATGTATTCCAATATTTCAATAGCCTCATCCAACCTGCAAAGCGTATCAAGATCACCATGTAGTTGGAAAACAGACATGCATTACAGAATCATGATTCATAACGACGGACACACATATGTGTTGCCTGCCAATAAATACTTCTTAGCAGATACTAGCTCCTAGTCAAACAAAACTTGGTTGGCGAAAACTTTGACAAATTTTAGTACTTTTTTGGGGAGGGAGCTGTCTTATATATGCTCACTTTTCAACTATGCAAGTAACAAGTCTCAAATTAGATCAATGTCTTAAAGGTGGGATTTCATCAGAAAGCAGAGAGTACAAGAAGAAAACTGCCCCCACCAAGTCTAGCATGCAAAATCGTAAAACAGCAGAAAAAATCATATGAATTTCAGATAATAAAACAAACTAAGTAAAATGTTTAAGCTCTCTAAGAACATAACAAATCACACCAGGTAAATGACAAAGTAAATATGGTGCTTCTTTAAAGGAATTGCAAAGTTAGTAGATGTAGCGATTGACATACCTGCCAACAGCATCATATGTGCCAGCAAGGTTGCTGTACACTCCCAACGTCTCAGGGTGATAAGGTCCATATTCTTGCTCCAAGATGCCCTTTGATTCTTCAAACAACTCGACTGCCTCATTTATTGCATACCGCTGTACACAAGCAAGCCCCATTTGGTTAAGGGCGACCCCGAAGAATGCTGATTTCTTCTCTCCACTTGCTCTGAGCTTTGAAATGGCACTTTTAAAGGAGTTATAAGATTCAGAATATTTTCCTAACATATAATAGATCACCCCCATTTGGGCTTCGATACCCGCTATAGTACTCTGCTGCCCAGGAGCATTGTTATAAATCTTCAGCGCTTTCTGTAGCAGCTTGAGTGCCTGATCAAGCTCATTCATCGACTCATAAATAGCAGAAACATCAGTAAGACCATTAGCAATCTCCTCTGGAGCAATCCCAGGTATGGGCTTCCCATATATTCTGAGGGCATTCTCACAGTATGACTTTGAGTCCCTTAGCTTTCCCGTCCTGTTGTACAAGTCAGCCAAACGGACAAAAACAGAAGCAACGGCGGGATGGTTTTCTCCTTTGCTAGACTTGAGAGCTGTGAGTGCCTTTTGGTAAGCGAAAATGGCTTCATCATACCTATTCAGAGACAAATATGTGTCTCCAATGCTACAATCAACAGATGCCACCTCAGATTCCTGCCCATTGGCTACCATGGCCATACTGGCCAGAACAAGATGCTCGAGAGCAGCCTCATGGTCTCCCTTTGACTCACAAATTAGTCCCATCAGCCTCCTGTCTGCCGCTTCCTCTAGTGAAGGTGGTGAACCATTCTCTTTATGTATGTCAAGAGCCATCCGACAAAGCTTCTCCGCTTCATCAAACTGCAGAGCCTGAACATGAGCCTCAGCAAGATATCGACAAGTCTCACCAACTCTGGGATCACTATCTCCCAACACTTGTCTTTGGATTTCCATACCGGTGGTATAAGAAACAATCGAGTTCTCAAGTTGGCCCAACATTGCATAAGTATCACCCAATTGCATATAACCAGCAAATTTGGCAAGGGCGTGTTCTTGTCCTTCTTCAACCACCGGAATTTCTAACGAGTGCTCTATCAGTGGAATGGCATCATCATACTGGCCCAGATTACAGTATATTGCTGCAGTTACATGCAGACACATGACCACATCCAAACTAGGTTTTCCATTGGCACATTTCTCAAATGACTTCGCTGCTCGATGAGCCAATTCAAGAGCTTTATGGGAATTATCCCCCGAAGCTATCAAATCTCTTGCTTGCTTAAGCAGGAAAGGGCCAAGGTCAGGATTGTCTAAACCTGAATCAGATGAGTCCTCAGTTCCATTCTTCAATTTTGATCCTGAAGCAGGCGAACTCTTCTGCCTACTCCTTGAGATACCTCCCACAACTACCTTCTTCGTATTATTTCCATTTTTCTTATCAAGGGAAGCTCTCCTACCCTTTGTATTTGATTTTGCTGAAGTTTCTGATTCCAACACCAATTGAGAGGGCGTCTTGGGTTGCCCTGAAGAAGGATCCTTCATACTAGACGATGGTGAATTATCCAACTTCACATCATCAGAAGTTTCCTTCTTAGAGCCAGAATCGCTACGAGAGTCTTCAGTCTCTGGCTTCTGCACCTCCTCATCCTCCTCAATTATCTCCACTTCCCTCATTTCTCCCCCCACAAGATGTCGTAACTCGGAGTCAATCCTAGATTCATCTCCATCTGATCCAAAACTATGCCTAGATGGAGATTGATCAGAGCTCTGCATCTCACACACATTCTCATAAAGTTCCTCAATGGAAGGCTCAACCACCCCATCACCTACATGCTCCTCGCCCCCATTTCGAGGAGCTAAACCCCCTTCCTCATTCTCTTTACATGATGTAGAATTTCCATTTTCCTTCAATTCTTTAATCTCGCCTACTTCATGAATTTCATCCATAACAACTCCAGGCATCTTCCAGCAAAAACACACAAAAATAAACAAGAACCACCAATAAATTAAATAAAATTACCTGCAAATTCAAAGTATTTTCTAGGTCAATCCCAAAGCAGATCCAACAATACCCCCATCATATGCCACAAACAAGTTGACCTTTACATGGACATAGAAATTGAATCTTTTCAACAGATCTTAGCATACAGCTACAGCAAGAATCAAGTATGTACAAAGACAAAACATCTAAAATAAATGGAACAGAGAACACAAGTTGACTAGTGAAAATAATGCAAAAAAAGAAGAAGAGAGAGTTGAAATGACTGGTAGAAGAATTAAGAGAAAGATACATACCTTATTAGAAAGAAGCCATTAGCAGTAAAGATGAAATGGTGCTCAGAGAAAGTTATATAGACATAAAAATACAAAGTCTAAAAGCAAAAATTAAAAAATCTAATTCTTATTGGTGGGTCTGGAATCACAGTGTTTGATGAAGAGGATAGAAAAAGACAGAATTTTGTAGATTAAAGATAAAAAAGTGAGGACGTAAATAGAATTAATATAATATAAGTACAAAAAATAGACTTGCATCAATTCATGAACACATTTTTCTTTTTAATTTGTTTATTTGATATTATACGAATAAAATGTGTCACATAAATTGAGACGTGATGAAATATTAATTTAAGGTTAATTAAAGTTGCAGAGGTGGAATGTCAGAGGAAAAGAGAAGGCGACTTCTCCCCAAATTTTGGCCTGCTACCGCCGCTCTGTTTCCAACTTATTGATCTCTCTGGTTTATCTGGATCTTTTGCCACGTGTCCATCCAAAATAATTGTTGACTAAATTGGACGATTTAACCCCCTTAATTTTTCAACTACTACTAAAAATTGTTCTATTTACTCACTTTTAATTAATTACTTAATTTATTTGATTAAATGTAATGTCTTAAAGCTTCTTTTTTTTTCAATTCATCTTTGTTTTTTTTCGAATTTACCTTTAGTGCTATGTTATTTTAATGAAACATAGTAGATGAAAGATAATCTTTGATAGTGTTTTGCGTTGGAATTAGTGTCCAATATTTTTAATAATATGACACACCTTAAAAGGGGTAGCAAAGTAATTTAATGGACTGATGAACAACTTGCCTTTTTTTTTATAAGAAAAATTTGAGATAAAATATTACATGTCATGATAAAATAGAGTATGTCATGGTTTGAAGTAGCTTCTAAGTTTGTCTTGCATTTGCATGTCCATCTTGACCTCTTAACCTTCGGTAGTTGTGAAGCAACTCCATTTCCCATCCAATTTAACTTCTTTTAAACTCTTAAAATCTGAGGTACCAGCGAATTCATTTGAATTTACTTCGATAATTATTTTTTATATATAATTAAAATTATTTTAATATGTATATACTGTAGTTTTTAAACTTCATCGACTTCTTTATATATTTACTCTTTCATACTTTGAAATTCCTGATAAATACGTTAAACCGAGCATATAGTACTATTTCTGCTGATAAACATAAACGACACTTGAAACAAAAAAGAGTGATCATTACAAACTTTACATTAAATGTATGATATAATGTTGCTTTGTTACAAACAATATAATTCTTTGCTCATTACAAACTAATTATAATATAAAGTACTAGACTTTGGCTTATAATTTTCACTTGCTACTTGTGACTTTTTGTTATTAATTAATCACCATGGGCATATTTAATGAAACACAATATATATAATATCTCACATGAAAGCCAACATCTAATTAACATTGTGCAGTACTAGTACAAAATCATGTCTCGTGAATAAATTAATTAAAGAAAAAGCATATTACTATATTATTCCTCTAGAGTTGGTGAAATTAATTAACACCCCACGGGGACCAATAATCTATATATATATATATAAAGCTGAATATAGAGAAGGTGATGTGGCACCTCTCTATGGCCAGCATTCATATTTTTTTTTTCTCCTCTTTTTGCATTTTAAAATTCATAATTTATTAATTAAATAAATTTAAAAAGCCTAACAAAATATACTATGGATAACTAACAGTAATGCCAATAACAAACATTAATGCTAACCCACGTAATAGCAGTTTCTAATAAAGCCCAAATAACTACTTCATCCCACGTACTACACTACCAAATAATGCTAATTAATAATCAACTCAAAAATCAACTTGTTTTCCAGGAAAACATTTTCCTTCATACCAAACACACCCCAAGTGTCTACTTTAAAAAATTGTATAACTTTGATGGGGTAATTATGTATTTTATCTTATATTTTTGAAAAGTAAACACAAATTTGATCTAGAGAGGGGTAAGCCCATGCATAGCTACCATCTCCGCACCACCTTCACACCTATGGGTACCAATCTATATATATATATATAAAGCTGAATATAGAGAAGGTGATGTGGCACCTCTCTATGGCCAGCATTCATTTTTTTTTCTCCTCTTTTTGCATTTTAAAATTCATAATTTATTAATTAAATAAATTTAAAAAGCCTAACAAAACATACTATGGATAACTAACAGTAATGCCAATAACAAACATTAATGCTAACCCACGTAATAGCAGTTTCTAATAAAGCCCAAATAACTACTTCATCCCACGTACTACACTACCAAATAATGCTAATTAATAATCAACCTTTGGCTTTTCAATTTCCCGGCTTTATAGTTTTTGTGTAAAGATTAAAGAGTATTAGAGAATATATAAATTCCTCCAATTTCATGTTCAGGAAATTTGTAGAAGCATTGAACAGAAGAAGTCAAGAAATGTACGTAACAATTCATTTTAATTTTCTTTTTGCATATTTTGTTGATGACTTGCTATTATTTTCAGTATATTTTTATCTCATTTGTTTGAGCCGAATATGACTACAATTCAATTTTCTTTGAGAAATCAGATTGTGCCAACATTAACTTTAATAGCTTTTCACTTCGGTGCCTCGAGTGAAGATATTTTGATACGGTATGTCACAAATTTATTTAAGCATGATATTTTACTTTTTACAGATCATGAAATGTAATTGATTTTGCAATCAATTCTGGATATATATTTATTTATTTATTTATTTTTATCTCATATTTCGGCTAACAAATGTGTAAAATCATGCATAGTTCTTCATTTAATACTCTCTTTTTCCAACAATAGTTATTCACTATTGATTTAGCACACATCTTAAGAAATCATAAATAATTACTATTATCTTTTAAATATATTAAATTTAATATTTTGAGAAATGTATTAGCTATCAAATACTCGTATTTACCATCAAAGATAAAATAAACAAAGGATAAATTATCTCTTAATTTTTCAAACTGAATTGTTGGACAATTATTTTAATATAATGGGCGAGTAAAATAGACAGAGGGAGTAGTAATCTCATTACTATTAGCTTTATGATTATTTGATTATATTATCAGTTATAAAAAAAACTTATCATCTATCAATTCACCCACAAAAATAAAACGTTTAAATTAACTTATTGTTCTCCTATACTTAAATTTCTACAGCTTCTCACCCATTATTGCCAAGACTATGAGAAAAAAGGACCAACTTCATAGGTTATTACGTTTCTAGAGTATTCTTAAGATTGTGACAAAGACAAATTTGTTTCAATAAATAATTCTAAAATTTTCTTAATTTAATAAAATTTGATAAAGCTAAACGTAGATGAGATGACATGACATCTCTCTATGATATACATTTCTATTATTATTACTCCTGTTCTTAATTTTTT
>NW_006238987.1:782987-842023 GCF_000226075.1 Solanum tuberosum | reverse complement strand
TTTTTATTATTATTACCATATAATAACTCTATCGAAGAATGCATTTAAATGGATACTAAATTCATAAATATTCAATTATTACAACTCTAACATAAAAAAAAAAAATAAGTGTTAGATGGTGCTAATTTAATGATTATTTTTCTTCTTTTTTTCCGATAAAATTAATATCCCATGAATCTAAGTCAAAATTACAAATCTAAGTACTAAAATTTGTAATATAATTTATTTGAATTTGAAGTTCAAAAACGATCATTGAAAATATTATTAATATTTTAATTTTTTTTAAAACAAAGAATATTTCATAAATTTAATATATTTTCACACCGCGCATAGCGCGGCTAAGTTCACTAGTTATTACATAAAAGTGAGGTATAATTAAAATATATATTACTCCTAAAGGTTAATTAAGCTTCGCTGTAATATATAATTATTGCTAAAACCGAGTTAATTTAAAATGTCATGATAATGGTGGTTAGTGAGTTTAATTAGCTGTGCACGGGTTGGACTGAGAGGCATCCTATGATAAATTTTATTTAATTAATCAAAAAGCATGATTCCCCCATCTAGTGGGAATAAATTAATAATGATGACATGTTATATCATTTTATAAAGTTCAATAAGAAAGGGTTAATTTGTTTTTCTATATTCCATTAATGGTTCTCAAAAGTTGATCAATTAGTACATCTTAAAAGTAAAAAATAATGGAAAAAAAGGAAAATAAAATATTCTTTATTTTGATTATCATTATTTCCTTTTTATCAATTCATCTTACCTAGTTTCATTTTAACAATAATAATAAACATCTCTCAATTTTAAATAAATTAGAATCGGTTATAAGCATTCTACCTATAATAGTCGTGACATTCATTATATCAGTATATTGTAAAATTTCCAAGTCTAAATTATGGAAAAAAAAATCTTTTATCAAATTCATTTTCCACACCAACACTTTTTATGTTGCTGATTGGGGAATATATGACACTTTTTTTTCATTTTGATACGTCAGAAAATACAACATCTGATATTATTGCATGAACAATGTTCGTTTACACGTCTTATAAGCTTCAATAATTTAGACTAATCTTTCTATATATCTACCCTAGCTTACTTTCAATCAATAATTTTTTTTTTCTTAAAAAAAAATATTTCCTTCTACCACGACTATATATATAACTTATGCATCAAAGTTCACACATGCATGCATGTACCGCATTTAACAAATGGCAATTTACCGACATGGGTTGTGGCGCAGTGGTGGGACTGCTACACCCTTAACTAGAGGTCTCAAGTTCGAGCCATGGAGAAAATCTTGTTGGAAGCACCACCCTTGAATGAACTCTGCAGTGCGCCGCTGAATGAACTCTGCAGTGCGCGATCCAAATTTAGTCAGGGCTCCAATATGAGGAGAAAAAAAAGGCAACATAAATCCATGAACATGAAGGTCAAATCAAAGATATACTAAGGTAATTGTGATGTTTTAATTTAAATAAATTTGCATGGATTTCAATCTTCAAGTCACAGTCTTCAGAATATATTTTAGGGCAGAATAGATAATAAGGAAATGTGTGCAATTTCTTAAGCAAATGTAATTGGTACATTCTTTCTCCATTGAACGATTAAATTTAGACATAAGAATTAAAAACATGTTTTTTCTTATGATCAATTGATAGTCAATGTAAAATTTGTTAATTCATGATGAATCTTCGTAATAAAGATTCGAAAAGGGTTGGAAAATTTAAAGAGTACAATATGCTTAATTCTTGAAAAAGACTACTAATTTTTCATTATGCAGTTTCTTAAAGCAATCTAAAATGGTGTTACTTAAAGTAATCTGGCGTAAATTACTCGAATGGTGTTACACGAGTCTCTTTGAGTCAAATAAACCCACACATACGTATTTATATATGAGTTCAATTAATATACTGTAATAGTATATATATTATAAAAACTACATTTTCAAGTCACTTTTTTCAAAAAAAATCTAAATAACTTTTATAGCATCCATAAATTAAATGGGCAACCATGTGCACTGCTATTTTGCAGGATCCGAAAGAATTGAATCATAAGGATCTATTCTCGCATATAATTGATTTCTTTTTGTTTGGTATAATGGGGGTATAGGCATAATAAACAAAAAGAATTTTATTATTTTAGATTGGTAAGTAAATAATTAGAAAAAACCAAAAGGAACAAATGATAAATGAGTTTAATTAAGTTAGATTATAGGAAATAATCCATTATTAGGCCCCGCCACTCTAAACTGCAATCGAGTTGGGCTGTAAGGATAAGGCCGGACTCCTCTAGTCTCCATCCAACTTTACACATTGTGACAGCTCACCAGCCCTCATCTTTTTCTTTTTCAATCGAGTATTTAATATTTACATTAAAGTTCGATTAAATTCAAACTCGTTGATTAAAGATGAAGGAGTACTTACTATTTCACCACAACTTTGTTGGTCACCCGTCATCATCTACCATGCTATTCAAACATAATAACCTACATTCTAATTAACAACTTGGATGATTTTTACGTATCGTTTTATAATGGTTGTATTATTGTATTATATATTTTGATGAATGTAATCTTCAGATAAATTGTATCATTTTGTGTTATTACACGATAGCATACATCAACAATCTAAAGGAAAAATCTGAAGAAAAGTAGAATATTGATAGAGCTAGCTATAATTAAAGAAGGTTGGATAAAAGATAAATTAGAATTATAAACTAATTACAAGCAAAAGCAAAATGAGAGATATAAAATAATGTAACGACGTGATCACGATCAATCATTCGTCACATGAGATATTTTTTGTATCGCTACATAACGGTGAATTTACTATACAATAAATTAAATTTAAATAACAAACAAAATAAATATTTTAGTATACAAAACAATATACAATAGGCAACAACTATCCATATACACAAGCTGATTTCTTGACCTTGAAAGAAACAGATACATTTCTCACTTGGATATATGTTTTGTTTTACTTTTTGTTTGTGAGAAACTAGTTGAACATTGGAATTTTCTCTTCTTCACATAAAAGTACATAAACGAATTAAAATATTAGAAGTGCATTCTTTGTAAATTTTTGAGCGATGAACAATCTCCTTTCCCTAAACTTTGAATTTATTACATTTTTTCCTTACTCATCTGGGCTCTCGCTTGAATCTGAACTTTATATCATTACTTTATCTCACACAGCTTTACCAGCCAATATCTACCTACACATGCTCTGAAGCTATTGTTTGCAAGACCATTTTATTGGGCATATCGGAAAAATATCAACCTCTACCTACACATGCTCTGAGGCTATTATTTGCGAGACCATTTTATTGAGCATATTGGAAAACTATCAACCTAAAAGAATTACTAGTTTGATCATTTGTGGACTAATATTACAGCAAAATAAAAATGACAGCTGTGGGATTTGAACCCACGCCCTTTCGGACCAGAGCCTAAATCTGGCGCCTTAGACCACTCGGCCAAACTGTCTTTGTTGTATAGGTTTCTTAAAAAATATATTATAAAAAAAGTATTTTAAGTATGCACTTTACTGATAAACATGATTCTAACAACCCAAGTCCAAGATTAGTAGTATTTGGAGAACCAGATTTACTAAACTAATAACTAAGATTTACACATTCAAAAACTACATAGAAATAAATTATAAGAACAATTATTTATATTTAAAAGTTACATCAAAAGTGTTAATAAGATTCCAAAGAAATAACAAGGGAATGATCCAATTCTTTTTGGGACAAGGGAATAACAGAATGATAATTTATAACATCGATTTTCCATTTACTATACCTAAGTAACTATTATTAGAAAAACAAATAATGTCTTATATTTAAGCTGAGAGTCTATCGAAAACAATATAGAATTATACGGAGCATGGTGTTGTGATAGTAGTATTACCATCACGGCATTAGAAAAAGAACAAAGGTGTGAATTGCAAACACAAACAGGATTCTCCTTGTAAAATCCTGATCCAAGTTTCAAGCAAAAACAAATGTCGAAATATTCAAACAGCGGCTTAGTAAGTTTACAACAATAACATTACTAATACTGAGAAGTGAGAACTTAAGAAAAAATATGATACACTTCACATTGGGATTGGGGTCCTGGGGATAATTTTGGTCACCCAGGATAACATAATAAGATACATATTCTGGAATTTCCTATGCCTTAGCAGAATCTGATCTGTTGCAATTAGGCAAGCATCGCGACAAGTTAAAATTCCGAGGGGGCTGGTAGGATTGGAAAAAATCAGGATCCTGCTCAAGCGCCTCCGCATAACTTTCAAGAACAGTTACAATCTCCTCAAAATGTGGCCTCTTGTGAGGATTGTTTGCCCAGCACCGTTTAATGAGTTTCCGAACTGCTGATGGACATGCAGCAGGTATTGGTGGTCTTGCTTTCTGCAAAATTCCAACCAATATGAGAAAATCCCAAAATTTCTCTCTTACAGAGAATGATGCATGATACTGCAAAAAATATTTAAGCAAAATTATTTGTTCTAATGCAACTTTATGCAAGAGAAGCAACTTCCTACACTAATTTTCCCAATACAATGTATGTGGAGAAGCTGTAAATGGGCTTATAGCTAAGTTGAAACTTAAAACAATAATGTGGAAGCAGAACAAAGGCATAAAACTGATTCACGATTAACCAGCAAAGCAAAGATCACAGCGTCAACAATTTCCAACGTGCATGAGAAACCCTCGAGGAGGAACAAGAGCAGATGTCCTATGAATTGGACAGTCAAAAGATAACAGAACACATGTAAAATATGGAATCATGTTCACTCCGTCTCCATATCCTTTAGAGTGGGGTGTTTGAAAGACCAATATATATCCCCACAGCATTTCAAATTAACACTGTTTGAGCATAAAAATAGAAGAAATATCCAGAGACCAACAGACCGAGATAGTCACTTAACGGGTTGCAATTTTATTAGTAGAGTGCATTAAGCAGCAGCAGCAATGTTCGGAACATTAACCCTCACACCTCAAGTTTACTTTGGAACCTATACCCGAGGAATCTGATAGATTAGCAGGTGATACAGAATACAGGCAGAACAGACTTTATCTAATCCTCCACCACAGGCTACAATGGCTTTTTGTTGTGAACGATAGGGCTCCTGCTGAGGTGGACGCACAAGCTAGTAGGGATATTTTGGGAAGAGGTCAAAGGATCAAAATACCAAATGCTAGGTTGGCAGACTATGATTGGAATCATGGTTAAACGTTGGTGGTATTAGAGTTAGCAAAAGGACAAGGGCAATTAGTTATAAGAGCAGAGTAGTGGGACGTGAGAGGGCAGCCTGATGTTGATGCACTCTCTGTTATTCTCTCATCTCCATTCCTATTGTCTAACCTCTCATCCCCCTTCTAGATCTATCTTTTCTTTTGCTGCAATTTTCCCCTTTTCAGTTGTAATTTCCTTGTTACTGTTCTATTGAAATCTAGTTAATTCTTGTGCTAAAATCTGCTTCGCTCCACTTTTACTTCTACATTTGTCTTATAAACTAATACTTGTTCCAGTTACTCAAGTATACCTCTCTATATCTCTTTCCAAAGGAAACAAAACAATCATGGGCCTCATTGTTCTTATAGAAACAGAAACTTCTGCCAGTTAGAAGAGTTCCCAATGGTAAAATATACAGTAGTAGATTATTCAACAAGTTTTCTAAAGGAGTGATGTTAAAGGAGACTATGTTGATTTGCTCAAAATATCCCTGGGAGAGGATAGAGATGTCGATGATCAAGAAGGCGAGAAAGAAAAAAAGATGAGAAGAATAGAACAACATTAACACAAAGCCAACATATTAATAGATCACTTTTGACGAAGAAAGGAATCAAGAGGCTCATCAATTCCAATAGCTATTCACTTGTTGGAAACACTATCCAAGTTTTAGAGCCAAACATGTCTGGAAAAAAACACGATGATCCTAACATAAGAAGGAAAGAAACAAAAGAAAGTAGATAGACTGATCCTATTGAAGAGATTCATTTTTAGAGATTGACATAAGATTTAACAAGAGACCGACAGCCCAGATATGAGAGAACTTCAAAAAACATAATCACAAGATGAAGCAATTTGCACGCTAAGATATTTCACGCTGCAATTTTTTTTTACAAGTATTTCAAGGATTATTTCATAGCATAGACGTAGATTTTCTCAATCTTTTGATATGCAATAGTAAATGCAACTCAACAATATCTCTTCTTTTTGCATCTTAATTGTCTTTCTCAAGTCATCTTCCAAGCCAGAGAGAGAACATTGACTTACTGAAGTGAGTCTCAAGGTAACCTCGGTATATATCTAAAGGAAAACCACCGAAACAAGAATAACAAATGTAACATAAAATGACAATTCGGAATGAGTACGTCAAACATATAGAGATTCATGGGATTTAGCGGAACAAATTCAGATCCAGAGACATTTGAAATAGTAGGCTATTTATCTTGACGAAGACCAATATGCCATGGTGGACAGAGAATATACCTTCTGGCAGACTGCAAAGGCCGCCTGCTCGGGGGTCATGTCATCAAATGGTGTCAATGCAGTCAAAAGTTCCCATAGGACAATACCGAAACTATACACATCAACCTTCTTTGTGTGGTTCTTTTCCTGGATCATTTCTGGTGCCATCCACCGGTATGTACCGGTGAACCCCTTTGCACTACCACATTGAGATTCTAAACATGATATCCCGAAATCTGCAACTTTCACACACATATCCTCATCAAGGAGTAGATTTTCCGATTTCAGATCTCTGTGAAGTATCCCTTCGGCATGAAGATACTGCATCCCATGTGCAATGTCAAGGGCCAATTTCACAACAAGATTGAGAGAGACGGAGTACGGCTCCTGCTGATGGAGGTACTTTCTAAGGGAGCCTCCAGGTACGTACTCGGTGATAATGCAAAACACTGGTGGTTTCTTACATGCTGCAATAAACTGCATTTGAGAGCCAGAAGAAATGGAACAAGTCAAAACAAGTGGCAATTTCATGCATTACGGAAAGACATGTTTTCAGATGATAACTATTTACCAATAAGTAGTTATGATAAATCAAAATATGCCAACAAATCCCTAATCAACAGTATGTTAAGAAATTCTGATAGACGTATTTCAAAGATGGTACTCTAAACATGAAATTCCTGCAGGCAGCACAATCATATCTCTTTACAAATCAAGGATGAGGGAGCTGATCTGTAGATTTCAAGTTTGACATACTGGAAAAAGGTAAATGTGTTAGGTTCTACGTCACTTGGATTCTTCAAAAAAAGTCAGTTGTGTGTCGGATCCCCAAAAGTTGTTTATTTTTGGAGGATCTGACATGGGTGTGGCAGCATTTTGGAGGATCCGAGCAACATAACTTAGGTTGTGGACAACAACTTGATCAGTTTATGGATTAGTCATGTACTTGGTGCTTTTATTGAACAAAAAACCGTGATAAATGCTTGCATCTTTTTATGCCAAATTGCCAACAATGGTATTGCGGCTACTTAAGAAACCATGTATGAAGTAGCAAATATGGAATCACTTGCCTTCTAATAAAAATACACCAATGAGTAAATATCTGTTCTTTTAAGTTCTTATTTTCCTGTTTGGTTCTGCTAGAAATAAATTTCCTAAATTATGAGTAGAAGCAACGTCACCTACGTAAAATAAGACTACATCCAGTGGCGAATTTACAGCCAAAAAATAGGGCATCTGCACCCGTGGTCTCTTCGTAAAATTATATATTTTATATGTATATTTTTTAAGATTTTGTATAATATTACATTCTTGCACCCGTACTACAAGAAGTCTAAATGGTCCACATGGTTAAATGTTGAGCTTTTGACCTTGAGGATTAAGGATCAATTCTCACTTCAATACATTTTACTTGATTCACTCATGTTTGAAAAATCCTAGATTCGCCTCTGACTACATCTATGTCAGTAGAAATATGGACCTGCCAAAGAACATAAAACGACAATTTTTTTTAAAAAAAGTTTATGACCGTGGTGTCTGGACCAGTTCTCGCACATCTCGACTAATTCCACGGGATACCACCCACCTTTCACCAGCAATAGATACAAGGTAACTCTGACCACCAAGGCTACAATAGATGGAAAGAATCACTTAGTAATTTTTTCTCTGCTGGGATTCAAACCTGAAACCTTGTGGTTTTCAACCACTTCATTGACCACTAGGCCATACCCTTGGGTGCATAAATGGATCATTTCTTGGCAAATGAAATAACATAGTATAGCCCTCCAGATGCCACCTTTAATTGAATTTCCATATTAGTTCCAGTATCCATTCCTCATTCATCTCCAAGATTTTTCCGTGGCTGAGGGTCAGAGCTAGCCAACTTATTGTACTCCGACCCCTTTCATGCCACGGCTCGTCAGGAGCAATAGGGACGAGGGTGAATAACTCCTTGGGACTACTACTCAAATGCAGTTATGCAAGGATGTCTCGGGATCTCATTAAAATCAGTAAGGTGAAGAAAGCCATCTTATTAGGAATACCATAGATTTATTACCCTCAGCACCCTTGGCAATCTAATTGCAGTACTTGAGAAGGAAAAGTCCCTTCACATGAAATGCTAATAAAATCTCTGCTTTTACTACCTTGAAGCAAAGTTTTTCAAATTTAAATTATGAAAAACACAAATCAATGAAAAACCAACACGAAATAAGAAACCATGCTTACAGTGATGATATTTGGATGCTTTAACCGAAGCAACAAAGCAACTTCAGAAGTAAACTGCTTCTCGAGAAAAGTAGCCAAATCTCCATCTTCTTCAGGTTGGCTAATAAGCTTAATAGCCACTTCCCCGTGCTTGTAAATTCCCCTATAAATCCTGCTATGCCTTCCTGAAGCAAATTTATTCCCAATATACAGCTGCGACATATCGGCACTCCATTCCTCCTCTCCTTCTCCCTTTATCGCCGCCCCTGATGATACTATATACTTGGACCATGACGCTGCTCGCTTGTACTCACCCAATGAAAGTCGCCTCTCTAATTTCCCATTATTCGCAATTTGCTTAAACCAATTGAAATTCTTCATAGTAAACCATCAAGTTCTCCGCCTCAAACCAGAAAAAAAACTCTTTGTATATAAAATACTCAACCGCCGTTACAGATTCTCCTAATTTTTAATAAATAAATTAAAAATAAGCTACATTCCAAAAAATAGAGTTACATTTTTAGTATGTGTCAGAATTAGTAATTAACCAGCTGGGTAGTTTTTTTTTTCTCTTTCAAAAATCAACTGTACATTTGTTGGAATTGAAATTGAGAAGAATAGTAAAGTAAGGAGTTCTACTTCGAAGAAAAGCTTGAAAGTAGAGCTTTCAGCGAAAAGTACAACAGTTTGAAGCGTGGAAAATGAGCTTAATTTTCTGTACTTTGAAGGCGTGAGTTGAGCAGGAAGCTGGAAAAAAAAGTGATAATGAGGAATGAGAAAGAGTTGGAGGTTGGTGAAGAGAGTGGCGGAGCGGCGAAGATTAACGGCGGAGGTGGTGGTGGAAATGCGGTGTTTTTTCTCTCTCTGTTGAGAATGAGAAAGCAAAAGCAGTGGGTATTACTAGAATACAAGAGCAGCAACATTCATAACGTGGGAAGATCCACTTCTGAGGAGACATTTCGGGTTTTCCTGATTGTGACCGCTAATATTCTTTTTCCCGACTTTACCCCTCATTATACCATCCGTCTCCCTTTCAAATGACAAAATAAATTAACTGAGAACTTTCTCTCCGTTTGTCGTTACTCCGTCTGTAATTTCCCCCATCGCGTGACAATATTATCTTTATAATATATATTTTTTAAAGTAATAAAATTCTTTTGAACTATTAAAAATAAAGTATGAATTTCATTTTATTTTTGACTAAATAGATTGTGTCAAAGATATAATAATCGTAATTTTTTTTCATAAAAATATCATTACCGTTGTTTATTAAGTAAAATAGATATTCCTTGAACTATAAAAAGAAGAGAAATTATTCAATTTATAATATATGAATTAAATAAATAAATACAAAAACAAGAAAGAGAGGGAGGGAGTTAATTGAAGCAGGGATAAAATGGTAAAATGAGGACATGGGAAAGAAATGGTTACGATGCGAAGATAAGGAGTGAGGTTAATGAAGGAAGTGGGGCCCAGAGAAGCAGTGTTATAAGTGGAGAGCAGTTATGTCGGAGAGTGCCGTATGCTTCTTCCGTATACGGTCCACTCCAACTCTCTTCACTCTTCACACTACTATATCACGCCTTTTCAGGATTTATTACATTACATTAAATAAATCACTTATCTCACCCTAAATAGAGTATTCAAACTACTCAACAATACTCTATTGTGTGCCACATTCTAGTCAAAGTTTTTCAAATTACAACAATCATGATTTTTTTAAAAACTCCTAGATATATTGCTCCTTTATCTGATACATAATAAATGATACTAATACATAACTATAAATCAGATTCATTCTGATTTAGGTTTGATAATTGAAATTTGAAATTATGTATTAACAATAACATGTGTACTAGATACATTATACACAACGAATGCATAATGTATCTTATAGAGATGAAATGATGTATTCCAATGTTAAGAGAGAGAAGGAAAAAGAGATTTTTTGTAACTAATTCAAATAGTAGGAACTTTTAGCGATCATGATGTCTTATGTCACGTAATTACTTAATTTTTGCAAATAAAAAGCTTTTCAATTTTGTGCTCATAAATTAAAATTATATCAAATGTATCAAAATATCGTTTAATTTTGTAGTCTGAAATATTCCACGTAAAAAATTGAAATTAAAATATTGTTAAAAAAGAAAGAAGTTATAGTATTCTTTTTTAAACCAACAAAAAAAATATTCTTTTAAAGCTAATAAATATTAATTTACCTTTATCCTCCTCGTTCACTTTTGTTTATTCATTGTTCGCTTTTGTTTATTCATTTTAGGCTTTGTATGTTTTTTTGAAAAACAATAATTAATAGAAATACTTCATTATAATATTTGTATTAAATTATTAACTAATGTTCAATATTATTTATTAAATTATTAAAAATGACAAGCAAAAGTCCATTCAAAAAACGTCTTAATTCCAAGCCAACTAGCCAAACACAAAAATATACTGCCACACGAAATAATCAATATTAGTATATAATTAACCACCGACAATGTAATTAGAAAGTAGATCAATTTTTACTTGAACATTATCTAGCATTATTATTAAAAGGAAGATAACAAAATTGATTCTTAATTGCCACTTAAATCTCCATATATATGGATAGGGGTGTTCACGGTGGTTTGGATCGGTTATTGGTCAAAACCAAAACCAAACCAACTTAATCGGTTTTAAAATTATCAAAATCAAACCAAACCAAATATAATATACATTTATCGGTTTGGTGATTATCGGTTTCGGTTTGGTTTGGTTATTAAACATACACAAAAATAAAAGAAACAATTCATTTAAAATGTGAAAAAAGTGACAACAATCCATTCAAAACGAAAAATAGTTAGAATGACTTAAATTACTGAACTTTCGATCACTAAATTTACTATCAATAAAGCTTTAAAATTCACTATATTGGCCTAGAAGGAAGAGACAATAACATTTTCAGTCCCACAAAGAATTGACATAGACACTCATATACATGAAATCAATAAGATAAATGTTTCATCTTGGGCATTGAAAACATATATAAGATCTTTAAAATTGTTTATAAAAACAATATATTAAGTATGTATATTAATAAAATATATGTATATAATTCATCGGTTCGGTTCGGTTATTTCTTTGGTTATTTTCAAATGAAACCATAACCAAACCAAATATTATCGGTTTTCAAAAATCCAAAACCAAACCAAACCCAAATAAAATCGGTTTTATTTTATCGATTTGATTTGGTTTTTCGGTTTGGATCGGTTTTTATCCAAACCGTGAACACCCCTATATATGGATATTGATCAGTGATTATTCCTTTTTCCCCCTTTTGAATAATTTGCTTGTGAAACTTATCTACTATAGTAAAAAGGCACTAAGGAAATTAAAGTGATTTAATGACTAGAACATTCTTGATTTAGATTATTACCTTTGTAGAAAGTAGAGGATCAAGCACTTGATAATTGATTTGCCGTGATAGTTTTGGACTTATCTCTGGAATTTGATGTGTTATTATCCCCTAAGTTATAATCAAATCCGTAATTAATTAGTTTTATGATTTTGTTTTGATCTCAAGACCTCTGTCTACTCTGATATCATGTTGAAGTGTGTGATCATCTCATCTAAAAGCTTAAGCGGTTAAAGAAAACACAATGTTTATTATTCAATTATATTCTCAACAATACCAAACTTACTTAAGTAATTTAACGTAATGTGTCAAGATTTTACTAGGTTGAATGTTAATCCACATAAGAAGATCAATAATGATTCTTTTGATTTGATTGACCATTTATATATTTATCAACAATTAATAAGTAAATAAATAACTCTACATATAGCAATTTAAAATTAAAAAATATTATTATTGTTTACATATATTTCGACATTATATAAAGTTTTCATCAATGATCTGTATTCCAGCGAAGCGGACCAAGTGTCATATCCGATTTCCTAATTCTTGTCCGTATAATTATCTGTATAATCAATAATTAATTAACTAATTAATCCCTTTTATTAGATGAAGAATCGTACGGCCAGATCCTCCTAATGGTACTGGTTATGTACTTATTGTCCAATTTAATTCTCGATATTAAACTAATCTGGCATAGGGATAAGAGTTATTTGTCAGTTAACCAAAAAGAGAGTTAATTAATTAATTAATGGTTTAATATTAAGCAAGTGTTAATCAAGAACCCCACACGCATAAGAGAAAGAAAAAACAGTTGGGACAAGCCATGTGAGTAGATGAATACGGTAAAGGTACGGCCTGGTGGTTTTGTCTGGTTATGTAACAGCCATAGGGCCTTACAATATTTATTTGTCCTGTCTAATTAAGAATTTGCCAAATCTTGTGATTAAGGGATTAATTACATAGGGGATTATACATTTAAGTGGAATCAGAAATGAAATATTGGTGGTTGGGACTAGAATAGAATAGGGTGGTGGGACATAAACAAATTTATGAGTGTATTTCTTGTCATTTTAATTGATCGTTAAATCTAAATTTATATTTCATTTTAAAAATATTGAGTTAGATTGAATCGGTGCTTCGAAAATCCTTCACGGGTGGGGGAGTATTCACGTAGTTCCAAGTTTTTGAATGTTGCAGCAACATGGCTTGATGATAGAATGTCACGTGCATTTACCGCCATGTGCTCTAGGTATGGCGCTCCATCTTTTTTCTTATTAAATTTTAACGGAGATGAATTTATGACATAAAGTGAGTGATTTGTGTGATTTCAAAATTTTATATTACAAGCTATTTCTTTTTTTATATTAATAGTTAAAAATATACAAAAGTCATAAGGTGTAGAGATACTCAAGAGTAGGTGTGCACTATTCGGATTAAACCGAATATCCAAATTTTTATTTATATATGAGCACTCTGCACTACAGTCTACACACTTTACACGCGAGAATACTTCTACGTCACATAAGAAATTCCATATTATATATGTTTTGGTTGTAATATGTAATTGTAGCCTTCGTACTACATCTACTCTTATTGATGCAATTTCTCATTATATTTCTTGTTTCACTATATCAAAGCATTTACAACTGATTTGCTTGTCTCACTGTATCGCGACAAATTGTTGGAGAAGTGAGAAGTCATATATTTATTTTATGAGCATTTTCTTATTGGGTAAACCGAAAACTGAATCGTTAATGACCAAAACCCGATAAAGAATATCTTATTGGTTTGTTATTGATTTAGCGTATTTAAAAACCGAAAACCAATAATACATAAAATCGAACGGATGGACACCTTACGACTCACGGATCGACGAGATAGGTTACACAATACCTAATTCAATTGGTATATTAATGAATACGTGAATGATATTTTATTATTTTAATTGAAAGAATTATCTTGAAAGTTACCTATAAAACTTTGAAATACTCTCAAGTAACGTCTAACAATATGAGACCTTTGAAAGAAATCGTACAAATTTTATTCAAATCGGACAGTATCACACTAATGCAACTATACTATACTGTACTTGAGTTGATATAGCCCAACATGCGCGCGCACAATCGGACAGTATCACATGCACCGAAACCGTTAGAAAATCAAATATTATACTATAAAATATGAAGGAGAAAATTATAATTTCTCAGGTTAATTAAAGCAGCTCGTATTTATACATGATTCACGACAAGATTACGGAATTGTGATATAGACAACTTATTTTAATATAAGCATTGGTAATTGATTTCACGGCTCAAATCCAAAACCTATTAATCAGGAGATAACTTTACTGCTCTAAAATTCCCCTTCGCTCAATAACACTTACAATATCATAAGAGCCACACAATAGTACTTACAAAATTACCAGAAAAGTAGATCTGTCCAAACATGTTTTTGCTTTACTGGAACTTGGGTTGAATAATGTTTTTTCTAAAACAAAATTTATGACGTGGTGTTTGTGCTAGCTTTCACGGGATATTTGTCACCTCCCACTAGGTAATTAACTATGTCCACTAAGACTAGGACTGATGAGAAGAATCACTTAGTGTTTTTTTTTATTCCTTCTAAGTTTAAGTTTTCTTTATTTTCACCTCAGTATTTCAAGTACTAATTAATTCATCCCTAATTTATGTTTCATGGACATCAAATTTCACATCTTTGTTGTCCAAATCCACTAAGTTATTCAAACTTTTCTGTATTCAGCCTCTAACGTGTATTATATTCTAAACCACTAAGCTATTCTTGCTTATTAAATTCTATGGATAAGGACATATCATAAGTAAGGAGATATTCTTAGAAAGTAATTAAGTCGAAATAATTGGCTTAATTAGGTAGACAATAGTGACTTAACATAGGTTTAGACTTAACAAGTTGGTTCAATACAAACAACATTTGGCAAATTAGTAAGCTAAAAAGATGATTAACTAATTATATTAGTACTATTTACTTATTGGTTGTTAGGTACTAGAATAATTAATGTTGTTGTCACGTATAGCTCAAATAAATGAAGTAACATGGGTGACGATGGACATCACATGTGTCTTTGTTGTATTATATATATGGTCTTACAAATATCGGTTCCTTAGTTACGTTGTATTCCTTTCAGGTTATTCTTAATTTTTTTTTTCTTGTAAACTTCATTCCACAACATTAGGATTAAATTAGATTTTATAAGAGTTGAACAAGTTAAGTTAATTGTGATTATCGATCCTATTTCAATCAAGTGATTAATTTTTTGTATAGAATTGAGCAATAACTCACTGTTATTGATTCAGTTCATTTTGATATGTTCAAATTCAATCTAATGAGAAATACTCCGGCAATGCTATTGTCATAAATGTAGTTGTTCATGCATTAGTGCGATATGTAATAAATTCAAATTATAAGTATAAGAATTACCATTTGGTTACTTGCAAGTATGTACGTTTGCGTAGTACCAATGAGTAGTCGCATCATGATGTCAAAGCCAACTACTAGAAGAATGAATCTAGTGTGTTCGGTACGGAGAGAAATGTTTTCGAATTTTGTTAGGTCAAATTTTTTGAAAAGTATTTTCTAAAGAGATAATAAAATAAAATAATCACCTTAAAACTGACTTTCCTGATAAAAGTTGAAAAAACAGTCTCACAAGCTAACCCATGCCGCATTGATTTGGTCCTCCGCACCCTCTAACACACATCACCTTCACCGGTACCCCCGCTCTCACCCGCACCTTCCATATCTAGATTATTTGAGATAATATTTTTTACTTATATACCGAAACATACCCTTAATTCTCCTTGCTTACAAGAATGAAGTACCGCCTTAATTTTACGGGATTACATCAACGATTATTTTGTTAGTCATCACATTATGTGGAAATTATGAGTCCAGTTACATGTTTAAAGCCCAGTAACCTTGGCCACACTAATCAACTAAATGTTTTTGCCAATAATATTAACAAATGCAATGACCTTTATAATATATCACAGTTCTTGAACTCAGCTGCTCCCAATTTCAAATATTATTAGTAAACACCACCTATTTAGAGAACACATTACAAGGAAGTGATACATCTTCAAACCCCCCGGGTGGGGGGAGGGAGAGTCTTCAATGAATACTTCAGCAAAAAAAATAAAAATTCCCGAACAACGGGCAATGGGAAGCTACAACAAATGCAAGCTGATATTAGAGATTTCTTAGAGAAGTCTCTGGTGAATTGTTCTATAGAGAAAGCTATAATCTTCTACCTTTCACATACACCTATCACGATGGCGTGGAGGAATAAAGGGAAAGAAAAAGTTGTATGTCTGCACCTCTAGGAGAAAACTTTTACTGGAACTCCAAACAAATGGGATCGGTCACAAATCCTGCACATGCTTGTCGTACAGCTCAGATACAGCTTTGGATGCTGCAAGGAACAAATTATTTGGTCACCCCACTTGAAATTTGCCGCAAGCTCCAACGTTGAGCTCCCATCATACACTAGTTAAAGAATACTTGAATTAGAGATTAGGCACTTGGGAGGGGGGAGGGGGAACTACAAGTCTTCACAGTAGTGCCCATGTACAACATGAACATGGCATCAATCACGAGGAAAAACAATTTAATAAGATGTTCTTGCCTTCTGTAACTCATGGTATGGTTTCACACCCCTCCACACTTATGTACAAATAGTCAATCTTTTTTTTTTTAACGACCCTTGAGGGGGTCAGGGGCTGAGCAACATTCCAGGCCTTAACAAAAATAAAACAAAACAAATATACAGGAGGAGGACATAAACCTTATCTTCGATCCTATCGGAGGTAAGGTTTATGTCTCTCTCTTGTATATTTGCTTTGTTTTATTTATGTTAAGGCCTGGGGGTGTTGTTCAGCCCCTGATCCCCTCAAGGGTTGTTAAAAAAAAAAGTAGTCAATCTTTACAACCAAGAAAGTTCATTTAATCCGGGGTGTGTGGGGGTGGGAAGGAATAAAAAAGAAAAAATGAATACCTAGTGTCCCCAGAATTCCTAGCAATAAGAACATTAACCGAATGCAAATAAGAATGTTGATTGGTGGGGGTGGGTGGGAAAAGCAAACCTAGGAGATCATAATATCAATTCTTACGCACAATTGACAAGCATTAAGTGTTTAGACAGAAATAAATCAAATAATATTCCATCCGTAAGCAAGGACTACGAATCCAGTAAGTTTGACGTGCGTTAACTAAAGATTACTCTACACACCCCAAAAAGAAGGGAGTAATATTACAATGCATGTTGTTTCAACAGGCAAACATTGTTTCAGACATCAGAACAAAGTTCTAAATAAGTACCATCAGTGACTAAACCAAACAAAATATACAAGAGCTAAATTATACAAAGGATATAAGGTCACACCATGTATGTTATGAATTCATATCAACACGTCTGAATCCCAAACTAGTAGGGAGAGCTACACGGATCTTCAATATACATACCACTCTATTTTCTTTTTCTCTAGCTTTTATTATTGGGATGGTGGCTGGGCAAGCTACATGGATCCTCACTATTTCACCGGGCACCAACTACCTCCCACCAACGCAGGTACGAGGATAACGATGCCCACTATGGCTTAAAGAGATTGACAGAAATTACCTACCTTTTTCTCAATCTTGGAATTTGAACCCTCCAAGGTTTTCATTGAACTGGTTTCGCTCCAATCTCAAAAAATTGTCTTTTAAGACAAAAAAGGGCTCACAAACACTAGAGGTCATATGCATATTCTACTTACCAACAAATCATTTAAACAAACTAAAAAGACTCCTTCTAAATATGGACCTATGAGTGTAGCAGCACAACTAAGTCTTACTCCCAATTAGTTGATATCACTTAAAATATATTTTACTTTTAGTTGTATCGCACTCTGCTACAGATTTCGTGAGATTGTAGTTTTGAGAAAACTTTCCCAGTGTTACTTTAGGTTTACCTTGTTCACTTTTTAACACTTCCAATCACTATAGTGTCACAATTACAAACCAAATGCGCTTGGAGTCATATGTGTACATGGCCAAACCATCCTCATGCAACCTTTTATTTCATCCTCTTTGTGCTACTAGTAATACAATCAGATGTGATCATCTCCATTTAGTTATTCTAATACCAAAAGGCAAAAAGCTCTAGTATAACCCAAAAAAAAAAACACAACTTACCTGCTCCTGCCAGTTAAATTGGTAAGACTTGTTCTTTATCTGCAGTAGAATTATAACCAAAAATGACTTAGCATATATTTCTGAATATTTCTTTGGGAAAGAACTCCAAATACTTGCCGACCAATGGCATTGAGATTCACAATGAACAAAAGGTTAAAGAAGAAGAAAACATTGTTACCGCATACTATTGTCACAATAGTCGTCCAAAGAGAATCCCACCAAAGATAAACGCACCAAACCATTTGTTGGAAACAAATCTACATACAAAGCACAATAAATTCAAACAGTGAGAGTTTAGAAGACTAAATATTATAGGTAACATGAATCAGTGCATAGGTGCATTTGAACTTCTTTGGGAGCTATATGTGAATTGCTTGTGATACTTGCTAAAAATCAACTCTGCCACTGATGACTAAATCAGACTAATTGTCAGCATGTCAGGTGTTTCAAGCTCATAGTAGCTGACAAGTAGCAGTAAGCCAGTTAAGTGTAAATTCATTCTGTAAATGAAATGTAATCATGTCTCTAGTTACTATTTGATACATACTTTCTGTTGCAATCTGCACGAGATGAAAGGTCAACAGTCCAAATTTGCCAAGCCAATTGGCCAGAAGCAGCTGTCAAAAAGGCGTAGTATGGCCATCCTGCTCCAGACAAAGAAGAGATAAGCAAAATTAAACTAAAAGAAATTGGGGCAAATAAGTAACAAGAGAAATGATAGCCACAAGACCATTGTAGCTAAATAAATTAGAGAATGGAAATAGTTACCAATATCAGCATTAATTCCGGAAAGAGCAAGACTGCTGATGCATGCTAATCCAAACCCACTGATCCATTCTTTAGTGGAATCTCCAAATCTCAAGGCTGTAGATTTGACACCCACTTTGAGATCATCTTCTTTATCCTGGATGACAGTTACTAAAATATTGACAAGAGCTGCTTTCACATGAATTATAAGTATCTCATACTAGTTTAATACGGAACACAAATCCAGAGAGGTGCATCTGATATATAAGAAAACATTCATACTTGTGGCACAAGGCAAATTATAATATTGAGAACCCAGGTCTAAAAGGTCTAATCAACATGAGTCTTTTCTTTCATTTAATTAAACATTTTTGTGACGTCTACATATTTTATGGCAAAGGCAGGCGTTCATGTTTCTATCAGTGTTATCAAAAGCAAAAAACGCAAAAAAGCTCTTAGGTCCGTTGGGGCTTTAAGCACAAATAAAACGTGGGCTTTAATGAAAAAAAGGCACAAAGCGAGAAAAAATACAAATATTTATGTTTAATCCAAGACTAATAATTATAAGCATGAATGACAAATATATGACCAAGGAAATTGAACTTTTTTTAACAATAAAGTGAAATATCAGTTGTTTAGTGTCGCCTCTTCAGAAGAGGCTCATTAAGGAAAAATATGCCCTAGAACCTTGATGACGACACTGAAATAGTGTGCATGTCCCAAGAAAACATGCTTGAAGGTGCAGGGTCCTATACTAGAGTAAAACTTCTTTAATATATTATTAGCCCAATATGTCATATTCATGTTAGTATATATTCTGCTAGAAGTCTCAAACTCCATATAGTATAAGAGATGGCAGCTAATTTCAAATGATCAATACATACCTGATGTGCATATATTGTGTCATATACAAGCGTCCAAAACACACCGGACGCATATAAAGGAAGCACAACTGCAGGATCAATACTTCCTTTAATCGCAGCCCAACCTAACAAAGCTCCCCAGTTGAAAGTTAAACCAAGAAAGGCTTGAGGCTGCACCAACAGATATAGACATCACCATCCTAACCAAACAGTTGGCAAAAGATCCACAGAAGCTGAGAAGGGTTGTACCCTTTGGAGTTGAGGGCAGGGAGAGCGAGAGAGAGTACAGATATACTGATTTGAGAGATGCAGCATGAAAATTCGGATATATTACCCAAAATGTAAACCTCTTCATGAGGGGGTATGAGAAGACCAGCAACAGGGATGAAGCACCCAAAATGCGGCTGCAGGAATAGAAATGAATCACTAATAATGTAAAGATGTCATATAAAAAAAAACTTTTTCTTCATTGAAATGCAAGAAAAAAATCAAATATAATCATAAAGATCTAGTTCTCCAAATATTGGCAAGTTAAAAAATAAACTGTCCATGCAAATTTAAGCATAGTACCAGACAAAGTGATAAATCATATGTAATTCAAATGGAGATTCCCACAAATGTGCAGTCTTTAGACCCATATGTAATCCAAATGGGGATTCCAACAAAAGCGCCATGTCTTTAGTCCCATATGTCTGTAACCTGTGAAAATTACTACACTTCCCATACCTGGGTTTTACCCGAACAAAACTGATCGCTCTCATTATGGATTGAAGTAAAGAATCGAAGTCTGAAGTAAGAGAATTTAATAACGAACTGATTTTTTCACGTTGGTCTTGGGAATTGTGCAGTAAATGACAATTTTCTGACTCCATGCTTATGAAGGAAACTACCCTAACCTCTCTATAAAGCAGGAGATGAAAGGAAATCATATTGATTTCTAACAGATAGCCATTCTCTAGATCAGCTAACCAACTAGAATGAGCCAATCAATCAAAAAACTCTCAAATAGATTAAGCAAAAAGCTTTCTCTGCAAGGGGAAATTTGGAAAAAAATAAAATTATGTCCAGAAGAAAGAAAACAAACCTATAATTATTCAATTGCAAAAGAATCCCAAGACCTAATAGCAATTGGAACCCAAGAAAAGTGAGCCCCTGAAAGGGTGTCAAGACACCACTAGCAATTGGCCTCGACCTTGTTCTTTCCACCTGCACTGCATGAAAGCTTTCAAATGCACCAAAAAGCAAAATAAAAGACTTAACTTGTTATGCAAAATCTCAAAGGTAAATCAGCTTTCAGAAGATTGGTAAGAAATGATTATACCGTGGTTGAGAAGAGGAATCAGGAATTCAAGCAGTATACTATATCAATTTCAGCAGTCAAGAACTATTAAACTATAAATTTAGAAAAGATCACAAATGATAACAAGGGTGAGAAAATAAAAGAGACATGAGCTATCAACTTTAAGTTTCAATGGCATCAAACAAATCGCATTGCTACCCAATTGAGCAGTAAAGATCCCAGAAGAACCAAGCCAAACTAAATAAAAGCAGCACCATCTTGCAATGAAATATCATAATATGAAGGGAAAGACTAGCATTTTGTCCTCCCATTAATTCCATCTCTCTCTCACACACGTGAGCAAGACGGTGTTGAATGAGACATCACCTTCATTCAGTACACAAAGTCCTCATTCTGAAGTCCAACTTTTACCTACTTAGGCAATATATATGGAAAACCACTCGCCCTCTCAAAACATTCTAGATATCAATAAAGTATAATGAGTTGATGAATTCCCTGTTTTGTGGAATTAACAAATACTTAAAGCAATCACTTGAGGATATAGAAGTATGTAGCTCGACTATACAAAATTCTACTAAAAGTGCAAGGGAAAGCCCAATCACCTTAGTATCGATATCTCGATCAAGAAGATCGTTAACTGTACATCCAGCACCTCGCAAAAGCAAGGCCCCGCAACCAAATAGTGTCATCATTTTCAAATCAGGGAGGCTCCCAGGTGGAGCAGCCAAAGCAATCGACCTACATATAGTTCCTTAAAAAGTATAACAAAGGAAAACAGAACACACAAACACAATGATAAAGAGTATAATAATGAATTACCACATGCAAGGCCAAGCGAGTAACCAAGTGCCAATAGGTTTATCAAGTCGGGCAAGATGGGCATAAGGTCTAATTTTTTGGGGTAAATAAGTATCGACCCAAGAAGGCTTTTGTTGTTCATTCTTCTTCTTCTCTTCCGAATTAGCTAAGGTCGAAAAGTGAAGAACTTGGCGGAACCCTGAAAGTTCAATTCTTGAAGAATGTGGAGAGTAAAATGTCAACAATTTTCTAGAATTGAGGGTGTGATTATGATCATCAGAAGAAGAAAATTGAAAGGGGTTTATTAACGGAGAATGAAGAACATTTGGGCTAGGGTTTGTTAGGTCGCCGGAAGAATACAGAGCAGCGATAGAGTGCCGACGGAAGACATGGCGATTCCCAGAAAGGCGGCGATACAGTGCCATTCTTTATCAGTGAAATTGAGACGGCCCTATGGAGGGCATTTTAACGGGGACTGACCAAATTGACTGCGTCTGGTCGTTAAATACCTAAAATTTTTGTTTCCTAATTTCTAGTATTTATTTCCATAAAAATAAATCGGTAAGCTCCCAAATTGCATTGATGCTAAAAAATAATACTTAATTAATATGTTATTATGTATTACACTGGCAATACATATAATATAGTGAATATCAATCAATGGTTATTCTACAATTGAATAAATAAACTTCCATACAATTCTTAGAGGAGTGTTATGTTACAACTTTGTTTAAAATTATGTGGTAGAAAGTAATGGGTGACATGAAGAATACGATTTGTTGTGGATTCTATATTCTCTATTTTATATAAAAATGAAGATACTCTTTGGCATGCTATTATTTATTTGATGTCTGGTACATATTGGAATCCACTAATCTGGATTCGCGTAGCGTAGATAAGGTATATTTTTCACTTGTTTACAAGATCAGTTCCAAAAGGAGGTAAAAGTACTTTTCGGCCCAAGTCGCATTGTTAATTGATCATAAGTTCATAACGATATCGTAGAAATGTAGCATGGACCAATTTTTTGGGTCCACATGTATTCGCAAAGAATAATCTTATTCTTAGAAAACAATAGAATATAAGTAGTGTTGAATTAAAACATGACAATCAATCCGTTAATTTGTGCTATCGGCGGAGGAGCTAGAAATTTGACGAAGGGTGTGCAAATTTTCTTCTCAGATGTGTTAAGGGTGTGCAAAACTAAATATATTCTCATATTAACTAACATTTAACCTCTGTACACGATATAATTTTCTGACAAAAGATGTGCACCGGACCACCCTTCGCCTAAGGTGGCTGCGCCCTTGCATGCAGTCCCGTTATTTCACAAGTCATGACTCATCAAATTAAGATATTCTTTTTATACTTGCTAGGTTCCCCAAATGGGGCCTATACGATATGAATTTAAAATAGTCGGACTGCATTGAAAGTCTGATAGAAACCAAGAAAAAATATTATATGTTCCAGAAAATATATATCCATTTGTTCCTTTCACAACCCTGAATAATAAAATACAAAGATATGGCCGGCTTCTCATTCTCTGCCAAACAAATACTGATATTAACCGTGAATCTAGTTTTAGTAATTCCCAACCCACCTTCTCATACGAACTTCTAAGTTCTAGCGGGGATCTTAGTACTGAGTTGATAGTTACGAACTTTTACCCTGTTGATAAGGGTTCAATTCCTCGCCTTGTAATTCTCTCACAGGAGTAAAAATAATAATATAAGAAGACCTCATAGCTAATCGTTATTAGATTCTGGTTCATTTCTTTTTTTGCTTACATTCTATGCATACTCCAAGAGATTACATTTGCACATATTTTTACTTGTAGTAGAAAGGAAAAGTTATATAGTTGAATCTATTCACTACTTCTGTACAGCTGCTCAAGCTAGAAATATGATTTTATGTGGCGATTCTTAAATATACTCAACGAATAAATGGATACAAACTCATTGCTGCATCATGAGGCGTTTCTGTTGCAGAAGTTGTAACCAGAAATGAGAGAGCTAAATGCAAAGGCTGTAAAAGCCAGGAAGGACACCCCAATAGATGCAGATGCCATCTCTGTAAACTCATCTTTTCCCCAATTTGATATCCAGTCATATGCCCTCGTTGCAGCTGAAGAAGATGCTGACATAATCAGATAAGCCAATATCTGCGCAGGTATAAGCAAAAGCAAAACAAAATTAAGAGCAAATTATACATAAAAACAACAGGAACAGTGCAAAGCAGAGTTGTGGACCTGGTTAGAAGCAGTTTTCCGATCACCACTATGAACTGTGTAAACAATTATTAAGAGGGTCATCAATTTTGTAGAAGCAAAATAAGAAAACTATCATATCTTTTGCTTCCAGTTATCACAGTCTACTAAGTAAAATAATTTGCTAAAAGTACAATTCAAAGTTTAAATACTGGAAACTTGTGCCCCTAAGCATGACGACTACGAGTCATTGATTTATAAGTACTTAAATAGTTTGTTGGTTAATAAAAATTGACTAAAAAGATAAAATTGTCAAAAGAGTCCTCTGGAGACAGAAGGCAGACCTATATTCGTCTACACCAGTGTGAAATCAAACTTCAAAATGAAAAGCTTAATCATTAAGATGTGGATCTAAAGGAGATGATTTGTGGTATTCATTGATATATAACACTCAATTCATATCAAGATAGTTTGATACTTTACATACAGCAGAGCTCTCATGATAATGTAAACTGACCAGTGAAAACTTAGGACAGTGAAGCATAGATCATCAGCCCCACGACAAATAAGGAAGTTTGAATGTCCTGTGTTTCGTATCAGGGATCAGCGCTACAATCAATTTAAATTCATAGTATGCCATTCATACTAAAAAGAGATATTGGTGGGTTCCCCTCTGCCATCCTATCTCATATGGTGCAAGTGCACATGGTCTTGGTTTCAAGTACTGATCGAAGTAGTGTAAAGTGTAAATGAGGCATTGAATTTTTTGTTCAGAAGTAAGAGCTGAATCTTATCTGCTAGCTCCTAATATCAGAAGTTTTTCTTCCGCACAAACCACAGAGATAAAACTTTGGCGGACCATCTATAATGTCCTAAGAGCTTGGACTATTTGAAAGGGTCAAGAAATGTCATACTTCTCCAAACAATCAGTTTAAGACCTTTTATAGAGCTTGACTTACACCCTCCTGTCTAGCAGCATAGTAACAGCCAGTATGAAAAGTAGTAACATCCAACTCAAGAACTAAAAACTAGATATATGTGTTAGTTACCCAAGTAGACAAAGTTCAAACGGCATTACTTGCCTGATCCATTAAGAAATCAAAATGATATCGCGTGTAGTGAGAGAGGAAGTGTTTCCGACTTGCTAAATTGTAAATCAGATCAAACACTTGAATTCCAGAATATGCAAATCCAATAGCATTCACAGCAACACAATACCTGTGACATAATATAAAAGGTCTAACATCAGAAGAATTTCAGAAACTAGGATTGATTTTTCCTAATTCTAAATCAAAGCCCTTGGGATTCAATTCATTCAAACACACCGGAGATCATTATGCAGATTATGAATAAAATCAAACCTGTACTCTTTGTATCGATCAAAAGAGTCACCACTCCAACCTTCAGTTTTATCAGCTGCCATAACTGAGAAGGAAATCAAGCACAAAACAAACTCACAAACCCTAAACCCTAACGCCGCTCTGGTCAGCGTCAATTCCCTCTTCGAACGCCCTGTCCTCGGAGGTCTCTCCCCTTCCATTTCTCCACCTTCCACGTCACCACCACGAACCGGTCCCACTTTGGTCACTCCGTTAGTTACATCCTCCCTACCCGGCCTACTAAAATAAACTCCCTGAGAATTCCGATCCTTGTTTCCGGCGTCCGACGGCGGAGTAGGTGTCGGAGGTGAGCTTAAATTCTCCAAGGAAAGTTTATGTGGAGATCGAACTGGAGAGTAGTACTTTTCTACAGAAACCAGGGCTTTTGAAGAGAGCGATTTCGTGGCACGGTGATCGGGAAGAGGGTCATCGGAACACAACAGCGATTCGAAACGGAGTGGTGAGTGGAAGGAGTCCATTTGACTCACCTGTGAGTCAGTGTCCGACATTGATAAGTGGCTATTATGCTTCTGAAAATTCCGGTGGTGATTGGAGTTGGAAGTTGAACTTGAATTGGAATTTGATTTCTCCATTGAGTTTCCCCGGCAAAACTTTGCGCTTTATTGTATTGACAGAAAAACAAAAAAAGTACGTAGGAAAATAATGGAAGTGCTTTTAGCTGTTTGCTTTTTTAAAAATATAGTTACTTCTATCTGTTGTTTTAGAAAATAGAGAGTAGGCACGCGCACACTCTCTCCAAAAAAATTTTTCATTCATAGGCTCGAAACGAGACTTTTGATTAAAGAGGAGTAGCCCCATTCGCTGCAAGATATCTGTTGGTGGTCACACACACTCTCTCCGAATTTATTTTACTTTTAAATTTGTTTAAAATTAGAATTTTTTATTTTATTTTATAAGTCTTTAATCATAATTTTCCACATAACATGTTAAAGTTCACTAAATTAAAGAACATTCTATTATCTTTATAACATATTTTTCATTGAAAATTTGTAATATTATTGATATTTTAACTTCATACTTTTTTCAAAGAAACTGTTAGCAAAGATCTATTATTAAAATAATGATTAATGATTTAGTTTGGTTTTAAGCCATTAATCTTCTGATGTTATAATTCTCTTGTGCATGTTTAATCACAATGTCGTTTGATTGCACCTCTAATTAACTTTTCCCATACAGTATTCAAAGTTTTATAGAATTAACCAAATAATCGTCTATCCAATCATTTAACTAAAAATATATTAGTTAATTTGACAATAGTGATTTAACGAACACGTGCTGTAATGGTGTATTACACAAAGAAAACTACTTGGTTAAGAAACAAAGTTTCCACTTTTTTGACTTAGAGTAAAAGATATGGAGGATAGTGGTGAGTCGGTATATTTTGCCTCATTAACCATAAAGTGAGAGGCTTTACTTTATATTTATCAATCAACTCTTACAAACCTCTAATCTTTTTTGAGAGGCCAAAAAGAAAGAAAGAAAAAGTAAAAAAGCAAAAAAGTTGTGGTCATTATCCTCCACTTGCTTTAATTCACTTTCAAACGTATATTTACTAGTCCCTTTCTTCATCAATTGATTAAAAGAGCTTTTTCTCAATATAATAAGGAACACATGTACTTTTGAAAATTTAATCAGTGAAGTAGTCAGTAACTTGTCTTACGAGACATGTCTAAGTACACGCATACCAATAATTTGTATTCGATATGTAAATTTAAAAATTATTCGTATATAATCTAGACAAATACTATGAAGGTGCGATAAGGGCAAGGAGTTTGGGGTGGGTGGGGGCTACGGAATGTGGTGAAGATGAGGTGTGTTGAAAGAGATTGGGAGGACACAATCAATATGAAATGTCAGTTATTGAACTTGTTTTTTCCAAGGTATGTATTAACACAAAATTCAACAAATTCTAGAATATTTTGTTGCTTACCAAATTTCTCCAATGATTTTTCTTTATAGTAAAGTTATTTGTCGCTTATATAAGAAATAAGTAATACTGAGTTTGCCCATTTTGCTTTCAAATTTAATTACAAAAAGAAACTCCAAAAGCTACCCTTTTTCTGAGTAGTGGACATACAAAAAGAGAATGCACTTAATTAAAAAAAATTAGTAGTGACTTTATTAACTTTGAACACAATAGCCAACGACCAAATTAAAAGATGTGCCATTCTGCCTAAAGAAAGATTATTGCTGTGTCATTTTCCACTTTAGCTATACATATAAAATTCATTTATTAATCTTAATTTGAAGTAATTAGACTCCTCAAATAATTAGTGCATCATGTCTACCATGTAATAATATCAAATGTCAACTGATATCCTAATGTACTGTTATTGGAACTTCGATTTTATGTATACACAGATTCTGTTACGTTTCTGTTTTTACAAACTACTGGTTCCAAACACAGTGAATATCAGTATCAACCTGTGCCATGCATGCAAGGATCACTTATGGCACTGAGCTTTGATGCTGATTACATAGCATTGCCCATAACAACATACACAGTATAATCTCACGAGTTGGGTCTAGAGAGAATTGGCCAGACAGAATTCAATTTAAGTGAATTAAGGACACCACTATGCATCAAAGAGATCAATGCAAAATTTACATCAAAACAAGCAGGCCAAAAACAGATATTGTTGTAGCTGTTTCCTTCCATCGGCTCATACACTAGTTTTAGCAATCTAATTACTGTTAGAAGCCACTACAACACTCAACATTGGCTAGAGGTTGACAAAAAATATCAGTGCCTGCAAAGTCAGAACATTTGAACAAATAGTTACAGCTGTCTTGGAGAATGCTCCACCACGACTTCCACATGCTCTACAGTTCTATCGCTGTCAGGTGCTGATGTTGGGGCTCCGTTCTCAACTCTTGATTGAGCAGCTGCATTTTCCTCGCTGCTTGGACCAGCATCCTCTGTGCGCACAGGGCGGAGAAAACCTTGCAATCTCAGCAGATAGCTCTGGCTGGAAGGTTGGGATCTCACATACCGGGCTGCTGTCAAGACATTGGTTGATGACCTTTCTAGATCAGCAGGGATATTTGACAAAGCACTGAGATCAAGATTTGGAAAAACAGAACAACGGCATCTAGGGCATTTCACGTTTAGGCGAAGCCATTCATCAATGCATGCAACATGAAAGTTGTGAGCACAAGGGAGACCACGGACCTGCATAAAGGTTTTCTAATAAGAAAAATAGCAGCAGAGCCTAAATAAGGGCAACACCAACAAAACTAGCGTGACAGTCGTCGTGTTGGCTTCTAGCAAACCAACCTTCTCCAACAACACAAGAAAAAGAGGAAAAATATAGATAACAAATTACAAAACAGGCATAATGTCCTAGTGCCGCTTAACTGGAATTAGCATGATTTTGATCTCCTGAACCATCTTTCAATAAGTTAAGTATCTTCAAGGGATGCCAAGTTTTAAAATTATCCTCTTCACTAAGCTGCAGAAACCTGAAGACTATAAATAGGAACTACAACCTTAAAACGACACCAGGACAAGTTCTTCTAATTTCTTTTAACCATCTATCTAAGAATTTAAGCTCTTAATTTTCTCTCGAATTGGGCGGGGCTGGGGATCATTGCATGACAATAAATATTTCCACTAGTTAAGCATGCATCTTTAGACTATTATTGCCCCAGTAGTCCCATACTATTACCCTACAAAAACATTGGAAATCAATCACTTGCATATAGAAAACCAGCCATAAAAGGAATATTGAATCGTTGCTTGATGTTCACAATTTATTTTGGTGGAAGCTGTGTATAGAAGCGTAGATTTGTGTTATTTAAGTAAAACTGAGAATGGCATACAAAATGTATTTATTATCTAAGAATGAGTAAACATTTGAGAGCATCGTGCAAAAAAAGGGGAGTCCTAAATTTTCTCCAATAATAAGGAGAAGTAAAGTTAACAAAAGAACAAAAGTACCTCATTTCCGACATCAAACTCTTCCAAACAGATAGGGCACTCACTGCAGTCCGTAGGAACAGTCTTCATCCTGAACATAGGAAGTTCTTGAATAAGCGCCTCCACTGCTTCTCTCTATGTGCCAAAAGGAAATTCACCCATTAATAATCTTTAATCGATCAGGTGTAGCAAAGGATTCATATTGAGGAGTGCCATGAGCTGTTGACAATAAATTTTCAGTCATTACCTGAGCTTGGCTCAAATAAAGTCCTGGATGGTATGAAGTAGCATCTTGGCCCATCCCTCTCATCTCCTGGCCAGCAGCTTCAAATGCCCAATCTGGCACTCTGATCATGTCAACTAACACCTGTAATGAGGAAAATTGTAAGCTTGAGGAGTAAACCAAAATAGCTTACCATGAAAACCAAATTACACCATACCATGATGCGCAGGACTCTAAAAACTAGAAGTCATAGTGTGTTTTCACACTAGTGGCCCAAGAAAGAACAACACATTAACCATGTGATTATTCATTTATAAATAACATTCATTTCTGATGACACAGAACAGATTAGTCGAACCAAATTATCGACGGAGATCACCCAGAGAGCAACTGTTTACAGAGATCACCCAGAGAGCAACTGTTTACACAACTCTTTACTTCCTAAAAGACAATAAAACAAAATAAGTGTGTTTGACATAGATGATACATATCGCGACTCCAACTAGCTTGAAATTGAAGCAAAGTTGATTGGTGCATTGCTGGAAACCAATAGCAATATTTATGGCACAAAAACACTGAAAGTCTTACATTTAACACACTATAACTATACTTGAAATTCATTTATTTCTTTTAACCGTGATGTCTAGGTCAGCTTGCGTGCACCTCGACTAATATCATGATATACCTGATATCTTCCACCAACACAAGCATCAAGTAACTCTGTCCACTAAGACTTGGACATCTGTGAAGAAATCACCTAGTGATTTTGCTTCAGCGGGATTTTAACCGGAGACCTCAGGGTTCACAACCCACTTCATTGACACTAGGCCACACCTTGGGGTGCAAAAATTGTTACACATCAAGCTGTGCATTAGTGCAGTAAATTTTCTCCAAAAGATGCATTCACTGCAGCTTTACACGTCACACCTTATTATTGGTTAACTGAGCTGCCCTTAGCAAACAGTAAGAAGCTTTAAGACCTTAGTTACACCACTCAAACCACCATAGCGACTCCCAAAACACATATCCACACAACCGCTCTCCATGCTTTGAAGATTACAACAAGTCAATAACCATAAAGACTAAAGAAATTGATTCCCATTCCTTAATAATCTACGTGACATAAAAACAACACATACCATTACATTTTTCTTTTTCTTTTCCATCCTTTAAGGGGGTGCCGAGTGGAAATTTAGGAAACTCCGATACCCAGTCTTTACCCAGAAGAGGGGCCCACTAGGGTGTTTGCGGTTTGGTTGAATACTGATCCAAACCGAAAATCGAACCAAACCAATTTTTATTTGGTTTTGGTTTGGATTGTATTTAAGTTTTAAAAAAATGATAATATTTGATTTAATTTGGTTTTATTGAATACAAACAAAATAAATAACCAAACCAAACCGATAAATTATATACACAAATTTTATAATTATATATACAATTAAATTTTTTGACAAAGGTAATAGGTTTTGTATATAAATCATCAGCACTAAGGATGGAATCCAAAAATTTAAATCAGACTATATACAAATTAATTTTTAATACTTCATATACTTTTTCATGAAAGTTCTATTTATCCCTAATAGGCTAATGAATTGTACACCTTAAGCTCATTTATTAAAAGAAAATCATCAATCCAAACTCATTTATTTTAAGAAACAACTATTAGATTTACCTATATATATTTCTTGTATTTCTTATCAATTTTATTCACTTGATTAAAACTTATAGATCTTAAGACATTTTCTCCATAATCAAGGAAAATAATAGCCACCACAATAAAAGGTTATTTATGGATTATAAATTGGAAGAGAATGAAAAATTATTTTCTAATTGTAGGGGAAAAATAAAAGAGAGAAATATCATTATGTTTTTTAAAAACTGAATCAAATTGACAAGAACCAAACCGATGGATATGAATTATATTTGGTTTGGTATGGTTTGGTTTAGTTTTAGTAATTAAAAAATAGACTAAATTGGTTTAATTTTGGTTTACCCCAAAAAAGACCCAAACCGGACCATGAACACCCCAAGTGCCAACACAACTCAACAAGTGAAGGCCATTAGTCAGGATACAGGTGAACTTGGATGACCTTGACCACTGCCAAGTATAAGTGGACACTATATGAGTGTCAGCACGTGTATATACACGCCATAAAACACACACATATCAGTACGAATTTATGTGTCCATTTTTATTTACTTTTGATAACCGAGAAATCTGCGTGTAACCCGCCCTTTTGACCAATCACAGTCTTCTAAACTCGGTGGATAATGGGCCCACCCCTCTACCCTTCTCCACTTAAATACTGGGTTTCGCTTTGCATGGTGTGGGGCTTGAACCTGTGACCTAAGCCACAAATCCTCCACCTTTTGCCACTCGAGCTAGGCCTTGGGGGAATTTATGTGTCCAATTCTATAGGGCTTTTTCCAGTTATGATATATTTCTTTCATTTGCACTAACAAGATATGTTTTTTCATATCAATCAATTTCAGTGCACATTCTTGTTCCTTATATAAACCTAGAAAGAGCAACCAGGAGGCAGTAGCATCATATCTGTGGTGTGGGAGGGTTTTGAGATGGCTCATACTACATTGGGCCATGCAGGGAACAATGAAGAATGCACTATTAGGTTGGGACAGTAAAAGACAGAAAAGATGAAGTCATACGCTGGATGCAGCTCCATTAGCACTAATGTGAGTTGTATGTAGGAATAATAACTTTATTTGTACATTTGAGGAGGAGCCTCTTCTTTTAATTTCCTTTAGATGCACCCATGTCATTCCTACTTATATAAAAAAGATTGGGTCTCCTTCACAGAGAACCATATCATTTTGTAGGATCTCGACCTTTTAATATACTTCTTGTATACGGAAATTTCCTATTATAAATGAAGTTACACTTTACTTAATCAATAGAAACCTACACAGAGCACATTTCTGACCAGCAGTTTGAAAGCATGACTACCTTATCATGGAGAGATAGCAAAGAATATCATCAATTTAATGTTTTTGTACAATAAAAGGAAACAAAGTCAAAGGGAAAAAGAAAAAAAATATATATATATATATATGTATGAATGTATAACAGGAACAACTTAATTCTTAACATGTCATATGTGAAAGCCAAAATACACTAAATCAAGTATATTGTGCGTTCTAATGCTTACCCCAAATTCTGAAATAGGAATTCCTTGTTGAGCGCGCAATAAATGGGCTTGCCTTCTAGCTAACCACTGCAATAAGAAATTGAAAACTTAAGGAAAATTGTAATATTGACGTCAATAAAATTGCATAACTGTCAAATTTTCATTTATCGGATTATATAAATCCATTTACATACTAACAAGACAAGGTAACGCCAATACAACATTGGTATTTGGGATAATCTCCCACCCTCCAAAACAGAAAAAATAACATCACACCGGGCAAGAAAAGAATCAGGAGACTGACATTCTACTTTCTGTCCGTTACAGGTTGGTATCCTGCTTTTAGTTCTTCTTTTTTGGAATTTGTTGCTTTCACGCTCTCTTTTTCCACTTTTTCAAAGAAAAGGATAAATGGGAAACGAAACTGTCCGAATTGAACTAAGGCGGTAAGTAGTTGAATTTTTGGAAAGGTTTAGAAAATAACCTTCCCTGTCGATATGCAAGCTATGCACATGAGTCCACAGTAGCTGAACAGCAACCATATTAGGAAGCCCCACTTTTGGCCTTCTTCTGGAAGCTGAAAGAGTTTGGGCATAATGTCAATTCTAGGCTTTCAAATCAGAACAATGGAAGCAGCAAAGGACTACTAACTTACGCAGTTTCTTGCACTAGTGAACCATAACGTCCCAATGATGGTCCAAGCCCAAAGAAAGGGGTAAAGAAGCAAGGCAAGAACTGAAAGAACAGCTATTCTTCCACAAAACCGACCATATCTTTGCTGCCAGCCAAAATCCCTAAAATGCAATTACACCTAAAACTTCAGTCTAGTCATCGAAGGGCACAATCCATATGAAGCAAAGAAATCCAAATAACCACCAAAAGAAAGATATCACTAAAAGTTACTAAGTCAACCAATCTGCACATTGCTCCTGGCATTTAATTAAATAGTCTGGAAGCAAGAGAACAGAGTAGAGATATGAACATGAACAATCCCAGCAGGATTATTACTTCGAAGAGTATTACGCCCAATCAAGCAACAACTCAGGGAATCTCATGCAAGTTAGGTAATACAGCTAGCACAATAAATCTAGAAAAAACACATAATGGTAGATTGCTTCTCTTGCACAATAAAATGTTTTTAAAGAAAAGAAGTATGAGGCCTTACAATCCCATTCCAGCAGCAAGTCCATTATCTACAAACATCAACAGCCGAAACACAAACACTGTTGTATAGTCAACCTAGATTGAGGAAAAGGGTAAAATTGAGATATACACCAACAACAACGAAATACAGAAAACAACTCAAAGAAATTTATTGATACCCACCACGATCCAGATATGCAATGGGTATATACAAAGATGGTATCGTTTCCAGTTGATAGCTACAATGATTCTGATAAACAAACAGTTAAAGAAACAACCCAACTACAATTTAAAATCAAATCCAAGTTCATAGTAATCCCAATATGAAAAATCAACTTCTTAGGAGGGAATCGTTTAAAAGGATACATACTAGTAGCCAGCATTGACAGGAAGAACCCATCATACCTACAAGAAGAAAAAACTCAAAAAAATTAAAATTTGATAACTCAACGGTAAAGAAAAAACCAAGAAAGATAAAAGATAAGAAGAGTTACCATTTAAAATCAACTCCTCTCATCGCCATTGAAGAAACTTCCAAGAACCCTAAGAGAAAATCAAGAATTCAATTTTCATATTTCAAGCAAAATTCTTGAAGTCAAATCTTTGAATTCGCTGATTCTGCTGCAGACCCATTAACTAAGAGTGATATATAAGTAGAAAATATATAGATTGCTGTAGGGATTTGAAGGGACACAAAAGAGGAAAAGAAATGTTACTTTTTTCAGGATGAAGTGTTGAAGTGAAGAAGAAATAGGACTATCTAATTAGGTGGCGTTTGGCACGCTTTCTTTCTTGGTCCCCTGCAAAAAATTATTTCTAATTAGTACTCCCTCCATTTTTATTTAGGGCCCGTTTGGAATCATGATATGGAATCATGAGATGAAATTGAAGTTTTGTTTGAACATGCGATATGTAATTTTTGTGTTGTATATTTTCTCATAAACATAAAAATTTAATAAGTTGTAAAACTATTAAAATAGCCCCAATTGTTTATTCAATCTTATCAAATAAACAAAAAATTATAAAATCGCATAGTAAATTATTGCAAAGCTATTTATTCTCCACTTAAGTAATTGTTTAATCTAACTTTAATTTAATAAAAAAAGTTGAACATAAATTGTAGTGTACTAGTCTTTAATATAATCCTCCCACATAGTACGGATAATTTCCTCACGTTAAACTTGTATTTTTCGATTAACAATCTGGTGGTGTGAGTTAAAGTGATTATATGTTGGTGAGAATAATAAATTTTATGTCGGTGAGAATAATAATTTTTTAAAAGTAATAATGTGATTATAAATTTTATTTACATATGAAATAAATGGTTAGTAGATATAAATGTGGGGTTGTTTTAACAAAATTTAAACTTGTGGATTAATTTTTGTATTAAAATATCTCAAATCATTATATGAATTTTTCATATCATGGTTTTTGGAGATTGTGGAATCACATCTCATGATATATAATCATGAGATGGAATCAACGTAAAATCGCATGTCCAAACGTTGATTTCATCTCACGATACCATATCGTGATATGGTATCGCATGGCCAAACACCTGCTTAGTTGTCATCGTTCCAAATTTCAATTCCTTGTAAATTTATTATTGTATTTTTATTTTGTATTTTTTTTAACGATCGTTTGGTAGAATGTACAAAATAATGCTCATTAGAATGTATTAGTAATATTTGCATTAATAATGCTTGTATTAGTTATGCATAAATTATTTCTTATGCATTGTTTGGTTTGGTGTATTAAAAATAGTAGGCGTTGTATTAAAATATTTATTTACAAAAACATTCTCCACAATGATGATGGAAAAGATGTAAAAGTGTTTTTTAGGAGTGATTGAATCTTTAACCATGCTAATGCATGCATTAATTTTTTTTGCTAATATTAATACCTAGAAATTCATTGTATTAGTAATACACTTCTCAATGCATAATAGAAATTAGAATGTATAACTTATTTCAAAGATTATACACCCTTTATTCAACAATAGTTGCTCATTATTGATTTGACACATCTCTTAATAAACAATAATAATAGGGGTAATATTACTATATTATCCTTTGACTTTGTTAAATTTAATGTTTTGAAAAATGTGTTAGATCATAAATAGTGTATCTAATAGCAAGGGTAAAATAAACACAAAAAGTAAATTATCTCTTGATTTTCTAAATTGGACAAATATTGTTGGACAACTATTTTTAGTATAGTGGATAACTATTGTTAGACAGAGAGAGTAACTCTCAAGGGTAAAAATAGGAGGGAAAATCTTAGTAATTCAGTTGGTTGGTTATATGAACTTAGACCTTGTTGATACGGTTTGATTCCCCCACATTGCAATCCTCTTCCCATATCCCCCAATTTAATTAAAAGAAAAAAGAAAAAAAGGATAAAATAAAAATAATTATATCAATTGTGCATTAATTTATGAAATGACGAAACGTCTATATTTTAATACGAATTATATTTAAGTAAAAACAGAAGACATAAAATCATAACGTATCGAAATGTAATCAAACCGCAATGAGAATATTAGAATGTAAAAATTGTAACGTATGATCAAATAAAAATAAAACAGAGGAATGATGACGAAAGATAACGACGAAGAATCCGTTAAAAGAGACGGCGTTTATTTGTGAGAGTTGGATGGGCCCGATGGAAGTGGCTGCCACGTAGACAACTTCTGTGATGACGTGATTGAATTAACATCTCGAAGTTCGAGCCTAACAAAAAAATAAAATATTACCTTCATTTTTATTTCCTCTCTGGACAACTCTTCTTATACTAGATACAAGCCGGGTCAGTACGAAGTTCAATATATATTAATTTTTAGTTTTAATTTATGTAATAGTATGAAACTTGAGAAGTTATTCAAATTTTATATAATTTTAAAAATATTTTAAGTTGTTAGATCTTTTTTACATATTTTTAAAAATAATTAATTGTACTCTTAACCACTTTTTTTTAGAAGTATGTCTTTTACATATATTAAGTTGTAAATTATTGTAATTTATAGTATTTTTTTAACGTAATATTCAAATAATATATATGTTACTTTTCATGTCTCAATTTATGCGGCATTGATAGATTTTTTTAGAGTCAGTTGATTTTTTTTATGTATTTTATTTTTTAAAAAAAATTATTAACTACTGTAATTTATAATATTATTTATGTCATTTTCAAATAGTATATATTTATCGTCTAACTCATTTTATGTGGTATCAATAGATTACTTTTCATGACTCAATTTATGCGGCATTGATAGATTTTTTTAGAGTCAGTTGATATTTTTTTATGTTTAAAAAAATTATTAACTACTGTAATTTATAATATTGCTTACGTCTTTTTCAAACAGTATATATTTATTGTCTAACTCATTTTATGTGGTATTAATAGAAATTCGAGAGTCAATCGAATTTTTTTATATAACTTTTTAATATTTAAATTATTAATTATTATGATTTATAGTATTATTTATGTAAAAAAACAAAATTTTCAATATTCGATATTTTTTCACTCTAAACACAATTTTTTTTGTATGTGAAAATGTAGTGACAAATAAAGTAACGTGTTTTAAAGGGGACCCATAGTAGAGGAAAAAAGGAAGAAAAAGAATGGCTACCTGCTTGGAAATTTGGGACCATTTTTGCGTCTGAGAACGAAAAATGGAAGGGTTTTATGTCCAGTACTAAGGAAGTGCAATTATGAAACAACCAAGTACAACATATTTTAAGCATAATATTAAGAAAATGTCCATCTTACCCTTGGCTAGGGAAGCAAGCATGTTGACGAACCGCTGCTTTTCTAGCCTCTTCTATATATTAGCAATTATTAACGCAAACTATCTTAGACAAAATAGGAATGAAATTGCGTATGCATCATTCTATCTAAATCTCATTTATAAAAGTACGTTGGTATATTACTATTATTATTATAATCTTAACCATTCGGGGTGGCCTAGTGGTTTGGGCTTGGGACTTCCATGTTGGAGGTCTCAAGTTCGAAACCCCTTGCCAGCGAAAGCAAGGGGTTTTGCCTTCTGGGTCGAGCTCGTCGCACCGGGCTTGCCTAGTGCGGGTTACCTCTCCTATGTGGTTTGCGAGCTATTGCATAGGAATGGGGTTTTTATCCTGTGCACACCCAAAGAATAGCGGCTACGGGTTTCCCTTGTCATCAAAATAAATTATTATAATCATATATTTGAATAATTTCAAATTAATGTGAATATGAATTATGTAGGTAGAGTTAAATTGGTTTACTATGGTGCTATTGTGATAAAGTAGTAAGTATGTATTTATCCTTAAGGAGTTTTGATTTCCAAATCGGCCTGAATTTGAAGTTGTCTTTGCTTGAAAACTATCGAACACCGAATGAAAAGAAGAAAAGAAAACATGTTTGGGTTAAAGTTGAGTTCCAAATCAGTTCTCCTTTTGCTTTCTTTTACCACCTATTCGGTTGATATAATCTTCTTATATTTATTAATATTAATTTGCTTATATTTCATTATAAAAAAAGTGGATTATGTCTTTGTTTTAATTTTGATTTACTCTGATAATTGATTATGATGCGCGCAAAGTTAAATGGATAAAATGGGTAAAAGATGTTTATTCACATAAAAAAGAGTGATAAAGGGTGGGGTAGTAAGTGTTTTTCTATAAAAAAAAAAAAAAAAAACTTTTTTTACATTTTTATTTGGGATAGGGGGCGTGGGCGGGGGGCTGAGGGTTAAAGGTTGGTAAATTTTATTAAAAAAAAACATTTAAAAATATTTTAATGAAAAAAATTTAAAATTTTATTAATTTTTTTTTCCAAATGGGGTATGGGGGGATGGGGTGGTAATTCTTTTTATTTATTTATTTATTTACATTTTGTTGGGATAGGGGGTAGGGGGACTGGTAGGGGTGGAGTGACGTGCTAAAAAAACTTCAATTTTATTTTTATTTTTTAAAGCTTGTAACAAGATTTCTATTATAATATGGGTAATCATATTATCCATTGAGTAACTCGTTTTTATCCATTTAAAATGTGAGTCGAGTCGAGTAATTTATCAATTTTTATTTGATTCGATTTTGATTGACTCATATTTGACTCGACTCGCTCGTTTGCCACTCTTAGTTTTAACTTATGTATATGCACCCACGGGCAGAGCCACTGGGTACAACTTACAAGGGGTTCATTTGAAATTAGAAAATTACAACGTATATATAAGGTTAAGATTTTATTTTCTATGTTTTAATTTATGTGTCACATTTTATTTTTCAAAAATCAAATAGTTTAAGTTTGATCGAGATTTTGCTCATGAAATCTTCAATTTTTTAAAAATGAAATTTATATATTTGTAAACTACGTAAAAATAAATAAATTATAAGTCACAATAATTGATATTTCAAAGTATTTAAAATATATATGAAAAAATTATTATCAAAGATAAATTTATTGAATTTCAAAATAAAAAAATGTTTCATTTAAATTGAAACATAGGGAATATTTTTTTAGGTATAGATAGTAGAAATTGAATCTGTTTGACTATATGCTCAATGATTAAGTAAAAATTCTGATTCCGCCGCCACATACACCAAAAGACTGAGGATTTCACCAAGGATGAACCAAGTTATCTTCACATCTAACTTTGAGATGGAGAGAAAATATAATAGAGTACATGTGGGATCTAGATCTCTGAAAGTCGTAAGCTTCATATATATAAATATATAGAGATTATCTTCTACCATTCATTATATTACAAGGAAGCAGAGAGAGGCTCAGATGCATGTTGATCTTGTACTCTATACGATTTATAAGTTCTACGTACACGCAATTTGTGTGCCAAATGATACTTTCTTACTATTCCAAACAGCACATACGTACGTACTGCGCTTGTGAGGTCAATTAGCCCATTTTGGAGTGTGCTTAACGAAAATGTAGAAATAGGGTGGTCAAACTTTTGACCTACTTTCTTTATGGACAAATTTTGATTTTTGACTTTCAAGGTTTGCCCAGTTACTAAGGTCATTGGATTTGTTGAAATTTATTTATATTTTTATAAGACTAGTCATCGTACGTATTGAAAAACTTTCACATATTTTTTGTACAAAAGATAATTTTTGTTAAGTTATTGTTCAAATAGTTGCCTTCTCATTTTACCTTCATCACACTATCCAGACTTCCCCACAATCATTGCTCATTCACCAACCTCATCACCATGATCACTTCATTTTTCATCAACAATATTACAAGACGAAGACGAAGAAGAAGTTGACGATGAACAAGAGTACTACTACTTTCCTAGTTGGAAAACCCTAATTAAGTACTCTGAATCAAGCATCATGGTCGGTCGGATTGATCATTATAACATATATTACATGCTTTATTCATATGGTAAAACAAGAAAAGGCTTATGAATATATACCTACTGTTGTACTTTATATGTGGCGTTAGCATGGCTTTTATATGTAACTGTTAATTTCACTCTCTATATTCTCTCATCCCTTCAAAAAAAATAATGAAGACTCGTCTCGGGAATGAAACTAATGAAAACTTGTCACATGATATGCAATAGGTAGAGTATAGTTTAATTTTGGTAGCGCATGTAAACTTGTCGATTGTTTGGATTTAATTCATGGTCGAGTCAGAATTTTGCTAAGGGTTCAAAAATATAAAGAAGTAAATATATGAAAAAGTCTAAAATATTAACATCTATCATATACAATAATAATTTTTCATGATTCAGTTGAACCCTTCGCTACCAACATTCCATACACAAATTTCTATTTAAGATTTTCTATTGTTTTAATATTTTGCACTCCCTAGATTTCAACTGTCCACAGGTTAAAACAATGTTTATAGCAAGAAATAAATCTGGATCCTAGTTCAATTTTAGAAGCTTGTGATCTTCTTGTACGTTTGAGGACGAATATCTAGAGTACAAATAATATAATATTGAAATTTAATATCGAGTAAATAAATAATTAAACTGAGCATGACTCTTATATCATGATAATTAATAAATGTAAGTTTTTACTCACAAAAACTAGTAAAATTAACTTTGTCTCTCACCACTCCAGATTAGATTTCATTTAAACTAGATATATTTAGGAAAAACCAAGTTCTGAACTCCTTGGTACAATTATAAACTCTATTTCTCTATCTCATATACATAAGATATCATGGCGAATTCAAAATTTAAAGTTTGCGAATTCTGAATTTTAAAGTCTTAGCTAAGTATTTCGGTGACTTAAATAAGTATAAAGGCTTGCTAGTAAACAATTTCAGGTAATGAAGTGAACTTTTAGTTAAGTTTTTGTGTGTTAATGAAGTGTGTATCGTTAAGTATATACACTATATAATAATTTATGTGCATAAAATATAGTAGCACATGATATGCTAAATTGTATTTATATTATAGTAACACTAACACATACGAACAATATATTTGTCATGTACGCCGTATTATTGTCCCAATCCAGACAAATAATAAGGGAAGAATTTACATGTTATTAAAAATAGGATTACGTGAATTTGTGATTTTTTTCGTAAAATTAGTATATAATTTTTAAAATTGATATAATATTATTTGCTGTCATTTATGTTATAAAATATGATAGAGCAAATTTCTTAGTAAGCTAGTTGTTTTCTTCTTCGTAAATTTTCAGAAGTCTCTCTAGTAGATTTTGTAAGCCTTCTAATTTTTTGTGACTAATCAGTGTTATATTGAGGTCAGATCTATTCCCCCTCTACTCCTTTTTGCTAATACAACACACCCTATCTGGATAATTAGTTGATTTTTAAAAAAATGCTTTAAAAAGGTTAAATAATACACTCGATTAGATTATAATTATAGAATGCTTTTTTCAGGAGGAAGTGTTGAAGTGAAGAAGAAATAGGACTATCTAATTAGGTGGCGTTTGGAACTCTCTATTACTCGTAATTAGTAAAATTATAGTGTATCGAAATAACTTCAAAGTATATATAAATAGTGACCTTATCTTTATAAAGAAAAACTATTAAATTTGACTGCATCACTTATATTTTGTTTATATATAAATAGTGAAAATAGAATGAAAGAAAAAATTAGCACGAAAACATAACAACAAAACTTTGAATAAACAATGAAGAAGAAATATTATCTTTTTATTTTAAAGTTTGTTGTTTTTCTTTTTAAAGGAAGACTCATGTTAGCGTGAGTCTTATAAGTCTCATTCTGACGTGAGTCATGTAAGATTCATTTTGACATGAGCCTGGTATATACAATTTAACGTCGTTTACTCCTTCATCTAAATATTACCTTTTTAGTTTCATACTCAATTTTTATTACCTTTTTTTTTAAAAATTACTCAATTTTTTACCATCTTTTTAGTTTCGAACTCCATTAAAACATCTTTGTTAATTAAGGAAGTTACCGTTTAGTGCTTTCTAAGCTAAAACGGTTAATATATCATTTGCCTGGCGCTCAAAAACTGTTAATAAATTATTTCCCTATATATATAGCTTACTTTCCATCATCCTATTCAACTTACTTCATTTGATCTTTTCGTATTCTTCTTCTTTACTATTTTTGTTCTGGAAAATTATCATGTCATCAAAAAGAACGTATCGGTGTGAGCATTGTAAGCTGATCAATGATTTTGGGGAATTATCGTTAGTAAATATGCAAGTGCATAACAAGAAATTGCACAGGACATTTAAGGCCAAATGCCTTGATTGCCAAATGGTATTCTCATCCAGTATAACACTGAAGTTGCATAGGTGCAAATGCAATCAACAATGTCATGATGTCATGTCCCGCCACATCACAGTTAAATTTTGCGTCCGGATAGGGGCGGAAGGGTCTAGAGTTGTGGAGAGGTTTCCGGAAGACTCTAGAACCCTTTAGATTATTCAAGAAGGCTAGGGAATTCTCTAGCATAACTTAGAAGGCCATGGAAGGTCCTAGATAGTTTCCAAGAAAGCCTTAGAATTTTCTAGAATGTGTAGAGAATTCTAGAAGAGGGACTAGATATTTTCTTGGAAAACTTTAGAATTTCCTAGAATTAGTAGAAGATTCTAAGGAGGGACCAAAGTGTAAATAGTTTAGGGACTTATAAAGTAAATATTAATTACATTTTAGTCCCTAGGAGGTAGTATAAATAGAGATGCCCCTCATTTGCAAGGCACCATCCAAGCTTGAGACCAAGCAATCCAACAACTTGTAAAGCTTTCTTATAAGCAATATAAGCCTTCTTCTAAATTTCTCTAAGTCTTCCTTTTCATTCTCTTAGCGATCTTAGTTTCAAAGGGCTTACTTGAGCTTACAAGATCGTGAAGGATTCGTGAGTAAGTTGTCAAGTGACGCATGGAGCATTAGTGAGACTCTAAGTCCGTGACAATGAGATAATTAAGAAATTAAGTTCATTATATTACCTACCTTTCTCATTATGTATGATCCCCTTCTTTCTTTTGTCTCAATTTTCTTTTCTTTTCTTTTTTCCCTTAGATGGAAGAAAGTTCCCCAGATGAAGTCGAAAAAAGGAAGAAAAAGTAAGATGGCTACGCCGATGAAGTCGATCGAAAGGAAGAAGTATAAAATAAACGATATATAGGATTACATATATATATATCCTTCTTTTTGTTGTGCCTTAGCTTAAGCTCATCTTTTTCTTGATTTCTTTATCCATGTAATGGATTCATATGGGGATTATAATAACCCTACGTAAATGAAATGAAATGAAATTCATCAACATGAAATGAAATTTGTTTGATGGATACACTTTCTTTGTTAAAGTAATTACGGTTTGTTTCTTGAAAAGTTGTTGTATTCGATCGATCGGTTACAACATGAGTCTTGTTTCTTGAGTGAGAATCTTTTTTTGTTGAAATCGATTCAAGGTTCGCCGCTAAAATGTATTCCCTTCACTTTTTAGTTTAAGCGAAATTAAGAAGGAGAAATAACACAAATATCATTTGGTTATTTATATTAAGACGTTTGAACATGTAATATGTATTAGTAGTAATATTTGTTATGTCGAATTATATGTATCCCTAAAAAAATAAAAATAACAAGACCTAAGTCTGTCGATAGCACAAAGGATGAACCAAGTTTTCTTCACATCTAAATTTTGATTAATTCTTCGATTTCCCAAATACTGGCATTTTTATTTGGATCAACTGTTCAAAATGACTGAACAAGAGTTTTGAAGGTTATTAGAGCTACCAAGCTGATATTTTTTATAAGTCATTTTTGCGTCACTTATTTCTTTGTTCGTTATATATTGTTCGCAAGGGGGTCCAAGAACATTCAAGGATAAGGTATATTCCATGTTTGATTGATGACTAGTTTCAACATCATCGATGATCCCCTTAAGCATATACCATTCTCTTCTTTTTACAAGTTGATCTCACCCATGTTCATAAAACGCGCTTTAGAATAACGAGCTATAAAATGTTATTCACAACAATGTTCATGATCATTTTGTCATTGAATTTTTTTGAATAAAATAAAAACATAAAACATTACTCTGAACACGTTTAAACTAGATTTTACAATCTTTAAAAAACGTACTATTTTGGTGAATTCATTTAAATTAATAGTAGCTTAAACGGGGTAAAAACAGTCTATTTTTTAGTAATTTGCTCAAATTTAGAAAAAATAAGCACGAAAACATAACAACAAAACGATTAAATAAATAATGATGAAGGAATATTTTTTATTTTTTTTATTTTAAAGCTGCCATTTAAAAAAAAAAAGGAAGGCTCATGTTAGTCATGTCAGCAAGCCTCTCATTCTGACGTGACCCCTATAAGATTCATTCCGAATAAACCTTGTATATACAATTTAACGTCGTCTGCCCCTCCATCCAAATATTGCCCTTTTGATTTTATACTCAATTTTTGTTACCCTTTTAAAAATTTACTCAATTTTTTTTACCTTTTTAATTTCGGACTCCATCAAAACATCTTTGAAGTTACAGTTTAGTGGTTTCTAAGTGCTCAAGGAACTTATTTTTAGTTGGCTGATCCCACATGGGCAAGATTTCATAGACCAGTAAGATTCCTTCTTACCACTTGAACCACCATCCGAGCCTTGAAACTTGTTTGACATTGCTACTAAAAACTGTTTATTTTTAAAAATATTTAAAAGATAAAGCAATATTTCGCACTCATGAATGATATCACTAGTAATACCCCGCCCCGCCTCATGATTTTATTCCTAGGAGCAACTATTTATACTTCTATGATTGTTGGGTAAAATTTTGGATTACCCTTTTCATTTTTATTATGTTTTATTTGGTGTAAGGAGGAGAAAACGTATTCAACTTGAGTTGAAATTATTTCACCCAATCAAAAAAAAAAGAAAAAAAGAGAGGCAAAATGAAAAGCTAGACCTTATAATGTTCCAACCTAGTGTAGTATGAAATAGAAAGGTCCAAACTTGCCAGGTATACTATTAACAACAAACAACAACGTAAATGGCGTAATTGTAACCCACAAATAAAATCTGGAAAGGATTAGAAAATACACAAAATTTATCCTTTACTCTAGACAGATAGAAAGATTGTTTATGATAAATCAAAGAAACATTGGCAATGAATGAAAACGCTAGCATGATATGGGTGTACAAATTCTTGAAGAAAACTCCAATTGTACCCTTGGAACTTTTGACTATGATGAGTGAGAACTACATTACTCCCGTTGGAACTTTGTGGGGAGAGTAATATGAGATCAAAAGTTTAACTTATAAGGCTTAAATTGCTTGATTTCAAATAGTAAAAATTATATAAAGCACATAGTATAATAAACAAATTACTTCCTGTCCCTACTCTTTCATAAATTACGAATTTCCCTTATTTTTATTGTGTTACGGATACTTTAATATGCGGCCAGATACTTTAATTAAGAAGCTGTAATTATCAGGTTAGTGCGTTAAAAAAGGGATTTTAACAGATTTATGCGTTAATTAAGGGATTTAAAAATTAACTGCCGCAATTAACTCATACGTTTAATGCATCTGCAAATCGTTCAATCTTAAAACACTACTGAACTAAAATTTTTGAAATTCAAATTTTGAAATTTTTATTTCTTGTTTTACGAAAAGCTCTGGAAATTCCAACATTTTTTTTTGGGTGAAGATCTGTAATGAATATTTCCATCTTGTTAAGGCATTCAGGTATATGGGAAAGTGATGTTAGGTACGAGCAATACAAAATTGATGGCATAGTGGTGGGGGAAAATATTTCGTTGGTTAATCTCAAATTAGCAATTGCAGCAGAATTGAACATTGATGAATCAAAAAAAAATATAGAGATCAGATACGTTGTAGAAGGTAATTCATGTCCATTGTGTATTCAGAATGATATGGGGGTGAAATTGTACATAGAAGTGAAGAAACATGAGGTACAATTTGGTATGTATCCACTATGCATTGATATATCGGATAGAAGTGATGAAGATATACATAATTTTGATGCAACAACATGTGCAATTGTGTGTGTTGAAGGTGGAAAAATGGACACAAAGGCTCTAAGCATTGTTGAATCGAAAATTTGTGATTCTTATTACATACCAGAGATGGAGGTGGAAAATTATATATCAGATACAAATATTTCTAATGTAGAAGTGAAGCAATTGTACAAGGATAAGGCAACTCTAATGGCTGGTATGGAAAAATATAAAATTAAGCATAGCTTCAATTTTAGAGTTAAGAGATCTGATAGCAAAAGGTATGTGTACTTTAATCTTATAAAATTGATGATTTTTTTGATATCGTGTTGATCATGATACACAAATAACGTGTGTATGGTGCAATTGTAGTTGTTAGGTATCATAAGGGTTTCTGCTTGACAGTTTAATTGAATTTTGAATGTGATATCGTGTTGATCATGATACACAAATAACGTGTGTATGGTGCAATTGTAGTCGTTAGGTATCATAAGGGTTTCTGCTTGACAGTTTGATTTGTATATCAAATATATAATATGAGTCGTCATTGAACTGAGTAACCATTACAATTTAAGTAAAAGTCTTTGTAATAATGTTTGGTGTACTGTTATTTTATTGCAGCTACGTATTAGTATGTCATTCAGATGCTTGTTGTTGGGAATTGAAGGCGTCCGTTAGGAAAAATACGGACATATTCAAAGTGAGATACTTCAATAGTGTGGTAGATTGTATGTCGTTGCAGTGTATGAAGGTGCGATAAGATACATTGTATGTCTTGAAAGAAAAACTTGTTCATGTGGTAGATTTCAACATGACGAGATACCTTGTGCGCACGCAATGGCTGTTTTGAAGAAGAAGAATATTAAAGATGTACATCCCTACTGCTCTGATTACTATAAACATGATGCATTAACAAACACTTATGCACTTCCAATAGAACCAATGCCAGACAAAAGTGATTGGATAGCTCTAGAATCTGTTTTAGGAAGAAGTAGTCTTGCCACCAAGAATAACAAAAAAAATAGACCCTGGAAAGGACCAAGAAAAAAGAGGAAGAAAAATTCAGATGAAAAGATTACCACAAACACGAACTGTTGTGGACAATGTGGACAGGAAGGTCACAATAGAAGAACATGTACTTTCTTCCCAAAAGATTCGTAATGGTTACTATTTTATGATTCAATAAATGAATAATGTTATGTTTTTTGGCAACATTAATTGATTGTCAATTTATTATAAAAATTAGATTGATATACTATGTGCTTTTTATAATTTTTACATCGATTAATAGTGTCAAATAGCTGTGATGTGTGCCAAAGTTGATAGAGACAACATTTAAAAAAGGTATCATATGAATCAATTATATATCATATACATAATATTATTTTCTAAATTTTGCATCTACTAATAATAGAATATCAGAATTTGTTTGTTTTACCAATATAATATATCATATACATAAAATTTCGATATTTATGGGCGAAATTTGAGTTTTCATGCACAAAAATAGTTTTCTGGAAATTAAGTATAAGATATTTAAAAATTTAGATTGATTTTAGTATAAAATAAGTATATGATACTTTATATCTTTGAAACTTTGTCATGAAATGATAAAACTGTATCAATTTGAAATGTTTTAGACACCTATGTATCATATACGTAATATTTATGTAATTAAAAAAAATTTAGTATCATCTTATAATCTTATAAAATATAAATTGTACAGTGTTGTGTGAACAAAAATTATGTCATTTTAAGATACTTTATTTTTTGTATCATATACTTAATATGATTGATGAAATTTTGTATCGGATTCACTGTTGTAAAATCTGCATTGACATGTATAATACTTATAATATAGAAAAATTAATGTACGGTATTAAAATGCAGTGAAAATTAATTTAGAAGCGACATAAAAATTGTGAAAATAACTGCTCTTCAAAAATATAATAATTAATTACTTAGAAATATAATGTAGACCTGGAGAGGAATACTACAAAACACTTAATGTATCTTGTATCTTCAAAACAGTAAAACTTCACATCTTTACGGTAAGTCAGTCAATAAACAACTAATCTACATTAAACAATTCATCATCTGACAATATTATGGAAGCAACCTTTAGCCTTATAAGATCATCATTCTGGCTAACGTATCCAGCATTGGCCTTGTCGGTACCATATTTCCATAATAGTGTTGCATATCTTGAGCGAAGATATTCACTTTGAAAAGGAATCGATGGGACCTTGATTTCATCGCTTAGAAATTCAGCAAAAGCAGCTACATATGTTCCGCAGTCGCTGAAAACATAAAGAAGATACATTATAAATTGAAGGAAATGTGTAAATAAAGCTGGGTGGATTAAATACTTACAGGCTATCGCTTTTTTGTTGCATAATGCCTCGAGCAAATTCCACTTCAAACGGATGTTGTGGACCCATCAATTCACCAGTTTTGTTGTCTTTTGTATGCATCCAATGTAGCCCAATCAATTCTGTCGGTTTTATCAAAGAATCCACTATCATGAAGGTAGTTAGGCAGGATCACAAGTAAAAGATACTTTAATTCAACAATTAAACCTTAAAATCAATAATAAGATATCAACAATTAATAAACAGATATATGAATCACAATTAACAGATACTTTATTTCAACAACCATATCTTTCATCTACAAATACTTATTTTTCTATCATCTACATATATGAATCACAAGTAAAAGATACTTTATTTCAACTATGAAACCTTGATATCAACAAGTAACAGATACTTTATTTCAACAATGAAACCTTAAAATCAACAATAAGATATCAACAATTGATAAACAGATATATGAATCACAATTAACAGATACTTTATTTCAACAATCATATCTTTCATCTACAAATTTAAAAGTAAAACTCAAACCCCAACAATCAGTGTTTCTACAGATTACAATATACACTAGATACGTTTATTTTTCAACAATGTGTAAAATTAAAAGCAAAAGATAGACATACCATGGGTAGTGTTGGTCGTAAAATGGGAGGGGCAACCTTTCTACCCCTTTTCTTTTCAGTTTTTGCATCCTTTGCTTTAGATGATGATCCCACTTTCGTTTTCGATTTAATCTTGGAAGAAGTTCGATTCGCCATTAATGCCGTTGCATGCAAGCTTTTAGACCTCTGTTCATTCAAGTTTCGGTGTTCAGATTCAAAAATTTGTTCATTGTTAGGTGTTATTAATTGGGAAATTCCAATATTAAAAGAGGGATGATCCATTGTGACAAATAATCCAAAATCGATTGAAACAAAAAATTGATTTTGAAAGAAAAATGAAGAAGAAGAAGAATACCTATTTTGAACTTTGACACTGTTGAATCGTTTGGAAATCAAATTGCATTGAAAGCGGTAACTGATTTGGTAGTGGGAGAGATTATAGGCGAGATTTTGGGGGTGAGGAAGATGGGTTTGATTTCTTTCACAATAAAGTATCCGGAAAATAGGAATTGGGAAAAAAATAGGGATTTTTGAATTTTTATGAAAGAGGAGGGATTAATTGATAATAGGTAAACATATGTAGTGTACTTTAGTAATTTTGCCTTTCAAATAGTACAAAAAAACAATTTAATAGTAAAAACTTGCGTAAAAAATATTCCTGAATTATGCGAAATAGACCACTTTGATCCTCCATTACATTTTGGGATCAAAAATACCCCCGCCGTTATCTCAAGAGACCACAAATACCCTCAAGAGTTAACCACCCAAATTTTTAGTGATGTGGAAAGCCACCTAATTTTCTAAAATAAATAACATGCACTATCACTATTAATAACATCCAATATTATTATGAAAATCATCAAAAATTACTCCTCGATTCAAATCTCCTACTATATAATGCATCATTGTAGATTTTATGCATTTACATATGACATAAAATAAAACATATAGTGTCTGTAAACTCCTCCTGATCAATATCATTTGTGATTTTTTAAAAACAATGAAGAAAAAAACACAAAATTAGAATTTAATGTTAAAAATCAGTTAAAATCTTTAGTGACAATATTCTGGGCTTTTGTGTGGCCTCTAAAGGTCTAGTTCTTTTGTAGTGAATCCTAGTTGGCAACACTTAGGTGGAGGGATTAGTCCCACTTGGATTGCCACGTCACTAAAAACCAAGGATGGAATGAACCAAGATTTTTTCACTTATGAATTTTGATTAATTCTTGGATTGCTCAAGTGTTGGCATTTCTTTGAATCTATTAAAACGAAAACTCAGACGCTTAATGTACAAAACTTTGGCCTTCACTCAGTAGTTAAAGCAGCCTGTTTGCAGTTTATTCTCAAATCAACAACTAATTGGCAAGCTCTCCCAGTATCACTCCTGGTTTGTGTTGAAATTGTAGCTCTGCCTACCAGTAATGGTCCATTCTACCAGAAGAATGGTACTGCTGGCTCATCTTCCTCCAGTTTGGAAGGACCATAACATATTTATATCACTTACAACTTCATTACTAGAGAATGCTTCTTAGCAGCTTTCTGTGATTTGTGCTAAGTACTACGTATATTTAGTGTTCCACATAAACAATGTACGCCTAATTGTCCTGTAGTTTAGGTCGACTAATTGTATATATGATGTCAACTACGTACATTCTCATGTATCTTTTCATCATTTCCGTGGCTGGCTGTTTTTGTCGATCCATAAAAAAGATATCTTGATCTTAATTTCCTTGTCATTTTTGAACTACAATTCCTATGAAGGAGTTTTATACTGCAGACTTTGATCAACTATTCAAAATGACTGGAAGCCTGATCAACAAGAGTTTTGAAGGTTACTAGAGCTTCCAAGTCGATATTTCTTATGTCATTTTTAATTCCTTTGAAGTTTGTTTTCACTTAGAGCCCTATTCACATCTCTGATGTAAACAAGAAAGTCTCAAACCTTAGGCCAAATAATCTGACTCCTGCTCCTTTAATTTGTTTTCCCTAGAACGATCTTAGATGCTATCCAGTCAGTCCCGGTTACCAAAGATACTTCGATTTAATTTGGTCCCTCAATGATAATGGTAAATTTTCCATGGCCTCTGCCAAAAATTCAGCAGATTTTTCATAACTCTGCCCATCCTATCTCGATTTCTCTATCCCTCTGCCAAAATCTCCTTCCAAGTTTGCTGGAAATTAAACCCCCTCCTCTGGGCTGGCTACTACAAGCTTAACATTGACGGATCCTTCTCCATCAAGTCAATAGAAGGTGGAGTTATCCGCGATGATCTTGGGAACTGGAAACTGGGTTATAATCAAAAACTTGGAGGTATCAAACCTACCTCCATGGAGATCATCTCCGAACTTGCTTTTCAACATAACTTTCTGCCTCTCGACAGTCAAGACTCGTTATTTACTACTCTGCTGTATTTAGAAGTAGATACTTTTATATATAAAATAAAATTTTAAAATTATATATATAGTGTCGGGTTAGTTTCGTATCACTTTTTTTTTTACTTAGTTAAAATCAAACCAACCCAATTATGTAAGATGGAAAGGAAAACAACACTAACAAATACTAATACTAGTAGAAAATTAAATGAAAGAAGTGTGATCTAATCGAATCAATATAGAGTTGGTGTGATTCAAGTTGGAGGACAAACAAGACTTAAAGAGACACCCTTGTAGTGTGGGAAGGGGAGGATGGTGCCATCAGCTAAGTTGAAAACACCCATGTCCAAGCCTCCGCCTTCTTCAAATACAAGGTATGATTCCCAATAATCATCGGTAAAATAAATATGATTTGGCTTGATTCCAGGAAATTGACAAGGTTGAACAGAGCGAGAAGCATTATGACCAATAAAAAAAGCTGTGTCCCCTAATTCTTTAGTTTGCGTCAATTTGCCACTAACTAAATCCACCTCAAAAACATCAATATTTGTTGTCCCATAAGTTAACTCCCCATCAAGATCATCAAAAATATCATCTTGGGTAAGTGTCAATGGAATCCTCTCGATATCATCTGTAATGTATCTTAACATAAGACCTTCACGCACAACTATAAATAATGTTCCTAGTGATTCTACTATGTACGACTCGTTCCCATAATTATATCCCCTTGCTAGTTGTGCAACTACTTGTGTCTGATTGGATTCAATATCACAAACTAGAACGCGACCACTCCCATCAACTGCATAAAATTTGCCATCAAAATATATGACATCACGATTTGGAACGTGGAGGGATGTATTTATAATCCTGGTCCATTGCAAGTTGGAACTTGACATCTCCCTCAATTACCATGAGAAGGTAGTCTGATGTGTGAGAAGGACTAGCAGACAAAACTGCCTTGTGAAAATAGGTCGCCAGTTTGGTGGTGAGTATGATAATTTTCGGTGGTATTTTGATGGGGCAATTCGATTTGAACACCAGAGAAGGGATGTAACAAACTAATCTCACCTTCATCTTTTCCTACCGTAACAAGCCATCCCATAGTCTCCATACATCTTTTTCCGCTGGCTTTTGGAATCTTCTTCTTCATAATCATGCCATTATAAGGGCTGACCAACTGTCGACTTGAATTGCCTTCTTCCTCAGCTAACATCAGCCACGGAACTCTAGCCAGATTAGTGTTAAAATTCTCCTTGGTAGCCGCACATCGCCACGATTTGCAGACAGAGGCGAAATTTAAGTAATCTTCAATTAAATTGAAACGCTTAGCTATGAGAACCAACATATCATAATTAAAATCTGACCAATCATCCATTTTTAATTAATTCTAACTTACCAATTACTCCTTATCTACTGATCGACCTCCTCCTTCCTATATAGAAGTATAGAAGATATTATTAACAACCACACTTACAAGAGGATTTAGATTCCTTGAAGATATTAACAATCACACTTATAGGAGGATGTGGATTCCTATATTAATTAACAGTCACAGGATTTGGATTTCTTACAATAACTCCGTTTGTAATTTAGTTCCACATAAAATTTGTCATCAAAATCTAACAATCCACTTTTTGCAAATAATTATCCTTATTGGCTATTTATACAAAATCATTATTATAGTTAAGGTAATTTTTTTTTTTTTTTGATAACCGAGAAAGACCCGCCCTTTGGACCAATCACAGCCTTCTAAGCTCGGTGAATAATGGACCCATGGTGTGGGGCTTGAACCTGCGACCTAAGCCACAAATCCTCCACCTTTTGCCACTTGAGCTAGGCCTTGGGGGCATAGTTAAGGTAATTTAATAGTGTAAACATATACATTAACTAACAATAGTTAAATGGTATTTGTGTATATTCGAACATACATTATATATCTATTAATGTAGTATGAATACCCCCAAATAAATTGTAACATTTATTATTTAGAACTATGTGAAGAACAAGATTATCATGCATATGAAGATAGTGTATCAAATTTTGTCAAGAAAATTCAGCTAAAAAGGGAGATTTGTTAAGGTTTTACCCTGATTTTTTTCTTTAGAAGGAAAATCAAAGTACTACCATAAATGCTTTAATTTTGCCTGAAAGGAAAATATAATTTTTTTCATATTTGGTTTATTCTTTCCTTAGAGAAAAAGTTTAGAGATCTATAAATTGAAGATCCATATTCTCATAACATAATACAAGAACATCCACAATGTTGTCATTTAAGAGTCTTGTTTATGGAGAGATTTTCCCATTTTAATATTTTCTTTTTATTAGTTTTTCATATGTAGGTCGATTGGCTAAATCATATAATAATATTTTGATAGTATAAGTTTTTGTCATCTAATTTATCGATATCATGATTTGCAATTGTAAAGCCCTAATCACTTTCGACCCAACATATTTCTCATTTACTTCTTTAATGACATTTTAAGGCTAATACTTATTTAGAAATTAAAGAATAGAAAGTGGAGTTGGGCATTAACAATGTAGGAGTCTTTTGGCATTGTTGTTGGGAGGTTAGAAGTGATTTTTTTAAGAAGAAAAACAACAACAATTTAAAATAATTATTAAAAAGAATATGTTATTTATATAGCAAAATAAAATAAAATATATCCTAATCTAGTTCGATTTTTTCTCAAATAAGACCCACATTTGGCTAAACTTAAGTCCACTTCCATCTTACTTTCACCTTTTTAACCCACTTTCTCTTGCTTCAAATCACCTCCATCTTTCCTTTTTAAAATCGGTTTCTCGATTCTCTTTCTTCAATATTTATTTTTATTTTTTTAAATCTTTACAATAATTCAAAAGATTTATATCACCATCTCATTGATTCACACAATCGCATTTTTGTCAAGTATCTTTTGGGATTTTTCCCGAGATTTTGGCTATTTGGGATTTTTTCAGGTTTTAAGCTTTTCTGATTTGTATTATGTGAGTTTTTTTGTATTTATCGGATATATAATAGAGTAGTAATTACAAATAACCTTCATATATCAAATATTTGTATTTTATATACATTGTTGTGTGTTTAGTAATTTCGCAATTTTCAGTCTAATGTTTGATTTAAAGAGGATTACAACATGTATCTCTTATAATCATCTACTTCTCCGTCTTTTGATCTATGCCTATGGCCTGGTAATCCGTAATCCCACTTTTTTTTTAATTTATATATACTATGGGGAACTTGTTGAGATTCAAAGAATCCGATCTCCACTTTTGCTCTTGAAAACTCCATTAATGGAGGTTTAGATCACACTGAAATATATATGAAATCATGAAGAATAAAAAGAGAGAAACTGTATTTATTAGCTCAACACTGCACTGTTACATTGATTTTGCTTTCTTAAGCCTTTACACTTAAATGAGTACCTCTATTTATAGAATTAGGATTGTAACAAACTTCTCAACTGCCTATGGAAGCTTCTAGAACCTTCCTAACAACTTGACTCACTTCACACCATATAGCTTGTTTAACATCTTCTTTGATCAACAACTCTGTTATGTTCATGATAGCTGCTAGAGTCAACAAATCTAACATCACCTGGCCCAAAAGAAATGCTGGAGTGACCTAAACTGCAAGCGAGAGTATAGCTGTCAAATTCACTTGCCTTCGAAGATCAAGCCCTGTTAAACGAATCTGGTGAGACTATGATGATCATGTCCTCAGAGTATTGAGTTTCAAGAATCGACATAAGTTGTGTTACACGAACAAAGATATCCGAAACACTCTCATTAGGTGTTCCATCATCAGTAGGAGGTGACTTTATTTATGTTCGGAGAAAGGCTATCCGATTCATACACCTGCAGCATTATATCAGGAACTTAAGTGTTTCAATGATTTTCGAATAATTTAGCACACAAGAGTATAGTTCTCCGAGGCAAAGAGAAATGACTCATTGTTGATCCTTGGGGAGAAAAGAAATACTAGACGATAGGTCCCAAATATTTGAAAAAACTCCACATATGATTAATTATCATTAGGATTGGAAGTTTATTTCAGCTGCAGATAATTAATCCTTTCCCACCACATAGGACTCAGAATACATTGTTTATCTTATTAATTTAACACACGAATTCGACAGTAATGTGACTGAGTACAAAGCAGCATCTTACTTTAGATATAGTATCCAAACTTTTCCTTCCTATGCTGCCACGAGCCTAGCCTCATTATTTGTCTGGATTGCCTTCCCCTACTTGTCTACGTTGTGGGACAATAATACGCCATACATGACAAATTGTTCGTGTTTCATGACATATAATTTGAACTCCAACAACAGAAAATACATAGCGGAAGATTGATAGGCAGGCAATACTAAGTGTCAAAGAGAACTCCAACAACAGAAAATATATAATTTGAGCATATTGAAATCAAAGATTATAATAAAACTCCGCCAGTGAAAAATCTAAAATCAAAAAGAGGCATTAACAGTAATTAAGCTGGATACAGTTGAATGAACAGTTTCAATTCCTTTATTCGCCAAAAAACAGAAAAACCTTATAAAAGCTAATCATCAATGGTATCAGAATCATCTGAAGATTGAGAAGATCCTCCTTTTACTTCATATATCCTATTTTCCCCTGTATCATTGCCCGAAGAATCAGAAACAAGTATGGGCGAGAATTTGTGATGATTTTGGTTGTCAATCATATACTTAAGCCTATCCAAAACTTGTTTAGTTTCAGCCTTAGCTGACAGAGCTTCCTTAACCCTAATGTCAGCATTAATCCTGGCCATAACAGCGGCATTGTGAATAGACTCAGAAACAATTGTAGCAGCGGCAACCAACTGTTTAGCCAAATGTGTGTTGATTTCAATAGCCTTATTAGTGGGAGTAACATAGAAGAAAGTAAAATTAGGGTTAGAACAAAGAGGGCATAAGTAACCAGAAGGAGCATCAGGTACACAAGAGAGGTGTGAAATAGAGGGGCATTTTAGGCATAAGAGACGGAGACGAGGGGGAGGAGGGTTATGGAGGAATACATCGAAGCAGATGGGACAGAAGGAACCGGGGTGGGAATCCAGTACACAGGCGGTGCAGAGATGACGGTGAATACCTCTGTAAGGGAGAAGGTGGAGGATGAAGGGGCGAGTGGCGGAGCAAACCGCGCATCGGCTGCCTGAAACAATTTGCTGCAGCATTATATTACAACAAACAATTTGTTGTATGGCAAATCAGTCGTAATCTCACATTTATTTATATAAAAATAAAATAAAAAATTGTTCAGATTCAAAGTATCCAATCTTCTCTTTTGCATGTTTTATTGAAATAGATATATTTCCGTTTTTTATCCACAACTCTTAAACACAATAATTTGTAAAAAGAAAAAAAATTAATCCCAATATGAAAAATCAACCTCCTGGGTGGGCTACATAAAACTCAGCAGTGTTAATTGATACTCCATTAAAGAGGATGAATGTTAAAAAGGAACCAAAAAGATATGTGATTTATCTAAGCGGTCCTTATTCGGATATCTTGTTTATGAGTTATAATTGGCTCATTTAGTAAAATTATTCAAGAATTGGAAAAATTGAATAATTTGTGGGATTTTCATGTTTATGATTAAAACAATACAACTTAAATGGTATGTCCAAATAAACTTTTCAACTTCAAATTATGATTCAATATAGCATGTCCAAACGAGCCTTAAAAATATTGTAAGAGTGATATAAGTAAGAAATTAAATTCTGAAAACGGAAATAGAAACTTTGATTAGAATTGATGAGTCGTATAACATGCAGTTTTACCTAGTCCATTTTCCATGTTCTGCATTAAAGCTTTTTTTAATATTTACTAAAGAGAGAAAAAGGAAAAATTCCTAAAAGTTCTAAGTTTTTTTTTAATCAATAAATTGAGGTTCGATGCATTTTCAGTGATTTTTGTGTCCAGTGAACATTCGAACGAAATGTTGGGAATTTTACATTATATACACGGACGATCGGTGTAAAAAGAAATTTATATGATCCGACAATCTTGCCTCTAAAATTCAAAAACTATCTCAAGTACATTTGGCAGCAATAAAACATTCAATAAAACATCTCAAGTACATTTGGCAAGTATATTTCATGGATCATGAAATATAGTGATAGTTTATGAACTTATGACATGTAACAATAGTTTGTTTCAAAATATAGCGAAATATATTGTATCCACACATAAGTGACATAATGTATTCGTGTACAAGAGAAAGACATTGTATCCATGACATTACTTCTAACAAATTACTATTTTCTCATTGAAAAGTATATAGTTCGTCGATTTTTTATTGAATCGGTAATTAGAAAAAATAAATATTCAGGGCTATTCTCATATTCCATGAGAATCTATTTTCCACCCCAGTGAATTGGTTAGAAGGGAATGGAGTGAGAAGATCATATTTTATAACACAAATTTTCTATTGATTCGCAATAGAAAAAACGGGTGTATTTACTAGTAAAATCAATGTCATATTAGTTTTAAAATATCGCTATTTCGAGTAAATATAAAAAGCTACAGTATATTTGTTATGTCTGAACTAGCAAAGTTTAACTCAAATTAAACGGACCACATCTCAAGTCCCGGGCCTGACGCAATTTGACTACTTGAGGCTCTCATTGGATGCGATGGTCTGTTTTGGGACATATTAATAATATTTTTGTCATTTTTTGAAATGTAATTGAAAAATAATTACTGTATTTATTTAGGCAAAGTTAAAATAGGGGAAAAAATATACCTTTTCGAAACGTAGAAAAAGTCTTAAGATAATGCCATAACAAATAATCCTTACATAAATGAACAACAATTTCATGTGTAGAGATTTTTGAAACTATAGCACAATATCATGTTGGTTTCAAAAGCTTCGAACCCTGGTGTTCACGGCTTGGATAAAAACCGATTCAAATCGAAAAATCGAACCAATCCGATAAAATAAAATCGATTTTATTTGGGTTTGGTTTGGTTTTAAATTTTTGAAAACCGATAGTATTTGGTTTGGTTATGATTTTATTAAAAAAAACCCGAAGAAATAACCAAACCAAACCGATGAATTATATACATATATTTTATTAATATACATACTTAATAGATTATTTTTATAAACAATTTTAAAGATCTTATACATATTTTCATTAAAATTTCTTTATAATTTACTTATTGAAAGCAAAAATGCCCAAGATGAAACA
>NW_006238987.1:779425-782906 GCF_000226075.1 Solanum tuberosum | reverse complement strand
ATTGATTTCATGTATATGAGTGTCTATGAAAATTCTTGTGGTACTGAAAATGTTATTGTCTCTTCCTTCTAGGCAAATATAGTGAATTTTTAAAGCTTTTATTGATTAGTAAATTTAGTGATCGAAAGTTCAGTAATTTAAGTCATTCTAACTATTTTTCGTTTTGAATGGATTGTTGTCACTTTTTTTCACATTTTTGAATGAATTGTTTCTTTTATTTTTGTGTATGGTTAATAACCGAATAACCGAACCAAACCAAACCAAAATCGAAAACTGATAACCACCAAAACCGATAAATGTATATTATATTTGGTTTGGTTTAGTTTTTGATAATTTAAAAACCGATTAAGTTGGTTTGGTTTGGTTTTAACCAATAACCGATCCAAACCAACCCGTGAACACCCCTACCTATTAGTCACTTTCGGAGTTTTTTCGTGTTTTAAGCACAAACATTTTGTCCAAATATTTTTTTCTTTTTAAAAAAGTGGCTTAATATTAATAGTTTTAAATTTAAAATAGTAATTAATAATTTATGTTGGTTTTAGACCGTTATTTAGTATAATTTATTTCTAGGTTTTGTACGATCTCTATATTACATGGTGAATCTTTTATCTGCTTCTAAATGTACATCGATTGATCGAACAACATCCTAGCTAGAACCCTTAAAAAGAATATATCCGATTATATATTAGTGAGAATGCAGGGATGCCTTCATTGGAAATTCGAAATGAAGTAAGAATCTTGTTAGTTGTTAGTGCTCACTCTGTCTTAGTGACACATTTTGAATTTTCGAGATTCAAATAAATTTATTTTTTACAGTAATTTTTTCATATATCTTTAAAATATTTTGGGTTATCACTTATTGTGACTTATAGTACTTATTAAGTAATTTACAAATATATAATTTTCATTTAAGTAAATCGAAGATTTCATACGTAACATCTTGGTCAAACCTAAACTTGTTTGAATCTCGAAAAATGAAATATGTCACATAAATTAAGACAGAGAGAGTGGTACTTATGATCTTTTCAATTGGATGATGAAATAACACGTATTAAAAGAGACGGTCAAAATGAACTTTATAAATTTTAAATTTTAGAATGAGAACGACTTCAAATGCTAATAGTTTTTTTTTTTATAAATAATCTAAATCATACTTGAACAACTAAAATTTCAAAATCATAAGCTTCAAATCCTGCCCCATAGTGTTAATTGCTCAGGCTAATTCACCTAGATGCCCACAAGTGTGTTTAACTAAAAATCCCTTCAAGTGCAATTGATAGCTTCCATTAGGGGTCATTTGATTCGCAGACAAAATTATCCTAGAATTATAATCCCGAGACTATTTTTTTCTACCTGAGAGGTAAGGTAAAATAATACCAAATTGGATGGATAAGGTGAGAAATCTCAGGATTAAATGACCCCTTTTAGAACATGCTAAAAAATGTAGCAATAAAGGAAAACCAGTGAATATACAGCATCCATGTTCATAAAATTAGACCATTTCTTACCAGAAAAGAAAAAATCATTCAAACATTCAGATGTGGACGGAAAAGATTATTCGTCTCTAAACAACATAGGCGAATATGCAACGCGATTCACCCCCAATGTGAAGGCGCCCATACGAAGATTGCAATTATGAGATTGACACATGCTCTTGAGATTACCAAAGGCTTTTGTCATGTATTTCTTAATCTCCCTGTTAACCTTCATTTCTTCCCACATAAAACCTTGAATGTTCTGAACCCACTTATGTGCTATATTTGATGAATTTTTATTTTATATAACCATACTGTTACTTATAAAGTATGTATATAGTTGGGATTCTACCTCTGGTAGAGTAGTGGGAAATGTGGTGGTAGAGGAGATCTCGGAGAGGGTGGTGGCTTTGGTGGTGGTTTAAGTAGAGTTGATGATGGTGGAAAATAAGGTTGATTTGGGTAAAAAAAAAAAAGGATTATATGATTAAGTGGGTCAGATCGGGTTAAAATTGAGTAATTTAAGTAAAATTGGGTAATTTTAGTTGAATTGGGGCTTTCCATCCAATTGAGGGGTACAAATGATGAAATTAGTAACGGTAGGGGTAAGAATAACTTCATTCTAACGGTAAGTGTATAGTCAACCAATAAAACAAAGTTCAAGGGTATTTTTGACCATTTTCCCAACTTTCAAATTAAGTGAATTGGTATTTTAAGGGTACATTATAGGTTTGTGTATAGCTAATTATACACCCGACATATTAATGTTATATCGCAGATTAGTGTGTATTGCCAAATATATACACTATATAATAATATTTCGTATATCCTGTTTCGTTTATTTAGGTATGTATATCTATCTATCTATTACAAAACTGACGGGGATTACAATCTCTAAAATATCATAAATGTAAAGATGTATTTCTTTTATTCGTTTCCTAATGAACATCGATTCGAAAGGTGATCTTGAACTTGATCAACTTCGGATTTGTTGTGTGTTATGAGCAATTTGTTGATCATCATGAACCAGGATCGGATTTGTTGTGTGTTATGAGCATCAGTTCGTGCATTTTGCACATTTTGTATTATTGAGCTATCGCTCTCAATTGTTATGACCTTGATCCTAAAGTTTAAATATTAGACTATATTTTGCCAAATATAGCAAATAATTTTTATATTTATAAGTCATAAAAATACACAGAAAAGTCATCTCAAACATCTATTTAAGGGTTATTATTACCGTCCTTATATTTGCTTTTTTTTATTACTACTTATAAAACTTTTATTACAAGTATTAACAGGTCAATTTTAATTTATAAACTAATTTATTACATTTTATTAAGTAATTATATAATGTTATTATAATTAATAGGTGAAAGAAATAAAATTAATGAGACCAATTAGTTGATAATTGTCAATTTCACCTTTCAAGGTTTTTTTTCACTTATCACACGCCATCCCCACCCCCATTTCCACATACCCACGGTTACTCTTTTTCTTTCAACTTCTTCATTGTTCTTCTTCTCTATTCAAATGATAACCTCCGCAAATCTGGTATACATTGCGGAGAATCAAAAAGTTTGGTTCACAAACAAACATTCCGAAGAATCAAAAAGTTAATTGTATACCTAGAAAGAGTTGGAGATTTGTAGATGATGAATCTAATGTTGAATCAGAGCCTCCAAATTTTAATATTTTAACTCAAATTCCGCCGCCCAAGATGAATACAACTCCGGCGAAGAAGACTGGCACCCCCTCCAATTGCATACAAGTTTTTTGCCAATATATGTATCAATTTCAAATCAAGAGCGAATATAACGTCATATATACCATTATTGTGTAAATATTATTTAATGGTAACTAACACTATACCAATTTCATATCATTATTATGCATAATTTTATAATATGTCAAAATTAAACACTAGTTCATACCAGATTTGTTTTCTTATAATTTTGTTTGAGTCTGTATCTAATAGAACCCTCCCCCCCCCCCCCCCTCCC
>NW_006238987.1:762152-778957 GCF_000226075.1 Solanum tuberosum | reverse complement strand
GCTTTATCTAATAGAACCCCCCCCCCCCCCCCCCCACACACACACAAAACCTTATATTAGAACTAAATATACATAAAATGTTAAATAAAACAAATGTCTTTTTTTAAAAAAAATTTAGACGAAGTTTCTGATGGATGATGGATCTTTCAACTGCATATCAACACAATTTTATGGGGGTAGTTGTTGCTGCTTCTTATTCTTTAAAGCTTGATTTTTAAATTTAACGTGTCGCAGTAGTGAATCGTTTCTAAATTCTAATGAATTACATATATTAAAAGAATCGAAATATCGAGAGAAACTTATACCTAATTTTTAGAAATGATTTTGAGTTAGTCGAGATTCAATGATTTAACTAGCCATTAATGTTTTTTATTAGTAGTAATCTTTTGATTCAAGTGCATAAATAGAATCAACTTAAGCTTTGTTGTCCTATTTGATGAAGGTTCAAACTCCTCGGGTGCTTATATCAAATTTTAAAAATAATAATTTCACATCTCAAAAATTCATTTATTTCAAATTCTAAATCCGTCTAGAAGTACACCATGATTAACACTCCTATATTTTAAACACGAACTCAGTAGAGTATTTAGTATTCAGGACGTGTTCTAGATGGTTAATGAAGTGTTTGAAAATCCAAAAGTCTCATGTTCAAATCTTTAATGGAGACAAAAAAAAACACTATTTGAATCTTCTCATTTGTCCTAGCCTTGATAGATACAATCGTTGGGGAGGTGGCAAGTATCCTATGAATTGATTGACGTGTACGGACATTACAATCATAATAAACAAATAAATATGTGAAAGGTAATTAATTTTGAAATGAGTAATGACGCGCGCTAAAACGGTTAATATTATTAGTTCCCTATATATAGAAGTGAGTTGACTAATATTTTTTTGTTCTTTCTGAAAACAACTTACTTTATCAATCAATCTTCATCTGATCTTTAATCAATCTGTGTGACCATTGTAAAATGGATGATATTGACGAATTGTCGATTGTAATAATGTATGTCCATAACAAAAAATAGCACAAGACTTTTAAGTCAAAATGTGTTAATTGCCATATGACATTCTCTTCTAATATGACTAATGTTGCGTGCAATCAACAATGTGAGGTAATTAAACAAACTTGTCTTGTTCATTACCTTTCTCAAGTTGAAATCAAGAAATGAATCATTCGACAATACCAACAACCAGAAACATGTTTGCCACAAAAATAATTCAGTGTAAAGGTAGAAGAAAGTGGAATAAAATCCTAGTTTTTTATTTTTTTATTTTTAAAATCCAAAGTTATTTTTTCTTTTTAATGTAAATATTTTTATTTTTTTATGGTCTTAAACTAAATATATATATAGTAAAATATTTTTTATCTTGTGGTCTTAAACATGTTTGGTGGAAGTTAAATTTAAAAATTGACAAAAACAAAAGAAACATTCTTTAATGTTTCAAAACAAACTAAAAGAAAGACAAAATATAATATTTTTTTTGGTTAAAAATACTTATAATAATTTTATAATTACTAAAAAAAATGGGGTCCCTCAAATTTGGTGGCGTAAGGCAAATGCCTTATTTTTAAAGGCATCAAGCCCTTTAAAATATAGTGCCTCCACTTTTTTTAATTAATAGGAATTTTATGATTTTGGTTATGTTAAAAATGAATGTTTATGCTTGTTTGAGATCGAATATAATGGAGAATTCTATTCATGTACTATGGTTGAATTTAAATTTGAATCTAGACTGAATTATTTACTAAGTTAAGATAATTAATAGCGGTCTGATGACATCTTGATAAAAATGAAGCGAGGATCCTCTCATCTTTTATTTCTCTGTCTTGGGCAATAGTGATGAAACCCTTGTGGGATACTAGGGGTATACATGGCCGGGTTGGTTCAGATTTTTTAAATATCAAATCAAATTATTTGTGTCGGATTTTTAAATCTACAAATCAAACCTAACCAATAAAACTTGAATTTTTCCACTTCGGGTTTTTTCGATTTTTTTCGGATTTTTCGGATTTTCGGATTTTTCCGGTAAAGTATTCATACAAACATATAATTTACTTGTACTTCAAATATTTCTTTAGTCCTACGTACTAAAATACAACTATCTAAGGTGTTTCTTAAGAAAATAACACAAAATATTATATGAGTAATGATATTAAAATATCCAACAAAAAAATAATAATAATGAAATCGTGTAAAACAAATATTGCAAATTAACAAGTCATAATGGAAATGATCATAATTTAAAAGTACTAAATGATGCTAAAATAAGTTTAATAAGTATTAGTTACATGACTAAATATTAAAGGAAATTAAAATTAAATCATGTATTTGAATAAACCTATGTAAAACCATAGAACAAATATTCAATATTATTATCATTCTTACTGTTGAATTGATTTTATTTTTGCATTAGTATTAATTTGATTTTGATTTAAGCTTTTTTATAATTATCAACATCTGTGGACTATAATCTTTATTGAACCATTTAGAATTCTAAGTTTCAAACTTGAAATAATAATATATTAAAAGATAAAAACTATGAAAAAGTACAAGAAATATTTAAAAAATTATATCAAAGTAAATATTTTTTATGTATAAAATAAAATGTTAAAATTATATATATAATGTCAGGTTGGTTTGGTTTCGGATTATTTTTTTTTAATTAAAATCAAACCAATCCAAATATAATCGATTTTTTTTTCAATATCAAACCAAGTCAAATCAATCACTAGTCAAATTTTTTTTCTCGATTTAACTTAATTTATGGTTTGATTCGATTTTATACCCCTAAGAGATACTATGGAGCAATGGTTCATTATATAGTTTTAACTTATGTATATGCACGCACCGGCAGAACCACATGGATACAACGTGTTCATTTGAAACCCTTTGTATGGAAAATTATGAAGTTGAGATTTTACTCTCTATGCTTATATTCATATGTCATACTTTTCATTTTCCAAAACTCAAACAGTTTAAATTTGATCAAGAATTTATTCATGAAATCTTTAATTTTTCAAAAATAAAATTTATATATTTATAAAAAATGCTATAAGTCACAATAATTGATAATTCAAAATATATATGAAAAATTTATTATCAAAGATAAACTTGTTTGAATCTCGAAAAAAATGTGTCATATAAATTAGAACATAGATAATATTTTTTTTAGATATAAATAGTAGATGTTGAATTTGCTTAACTTGTTTATATGTTTAATTTTTCATATTTTAAATTCTTTAAGTGAAAATTGTGATTCCGCCATCATATACACCAATAGAGTAATGACATGCACTGATTCTTCTATTAGTTAATAAAACTTGAATGGGACAATGTATTTTATTTTTGAAACGATAGCACAAAGGATGTATGAAAAATATATATAGTATATATATATATATATATATATAATACTTGAGTCGTGTTAGACACTGTCCTGAGAAACTATTTCAGTAGTGTGAAATGTTTCCCATTATTAAATAAGTCTTCTCTAATTAATTAGAGGATACATGAATAAACAAAATATAAATACTACAAAACCAGCAAGACAATTAAAAGACAATAATTGAAAGAAAAGTATTTTCTATTTCTCTTTGGTAATATGTTCTCACTTAGTTCATTCTTTGAAAATGTCATGTTAGGTCTTTATATAGATAAGATAAGGAAATTACTTTGGTACCAAGAATACTTGGTCACCAAGTAAATCAATACTTTGGCACCAAGTGAGTTATTACTTTGACACCAAGTAGAGCAATACTTGGTCACTAAGTAGGTAATACTTGTTCACCAAGTTGGATGACAAAGTAGTAAAAAAGATCACATGTTAAATGTTTTACTTTGGCTCAAAGTAATCAAATTTTTTGAAATAATTATAATATTGCAACATGATGAACCAAGTTATCTTCACATCTTAGATTAGATAATTGCAAATAAAATGAAGTTGGTTTCTTGTTGGAGGTTTGGTCCATGTCCCCTCTAACTTTGTAACTTTTTGAATGAATAGACATGGTGTCAAGTCTAACCCCCACGCTAAGGGCTCACAATCCTGGTGATGGCTTGAATTATATATAAAAAGAAAATATTTGCCTTCTTTTTAGTTGAAATAAATTTTTTTTTGGACAAATGCTTTTCAGTTAAAATAAAATTATGTACAAATGCTTTTCACTAGAAATGGCTGCAAGACTCTTGTTCAACAAAAGATTAGTGTTTGAGTTCTAGATATAAAAAAAATCCTTGAAAAGGACTGCTTGCCCGAGACCTATGTGACGTGTTAATTGTTGATAAATATACTCTCTCACTATAACAAAAATATCATTTAGCAGCAATAAATATATACATATTAACAAAGAGTATTAAAACCTTTATCGATATTAGTTAATTGTCATTGGATCCAATGTTGCTAAAGACTTTAGGGACATATATAAAGTGTGTTAATTGACGTTAAAAGTACATATTTAGAGACAATTAAATTATTGTCGTTAACTAATTGTCGTTAAAAGTCATTTTGATGTAGTGTCTGCTTTAAAATAACTCTTCTTTTAGTTAAAAAAAATGTCTTAAAATAATAAATTATTTTCAAATTTCAAGACAAAAATATATAATTATTTTTTAATAATATCAATCCTAAAATAATATCTAAGAAGGAGAAATAAATTATATCTTATATTTTTTATTTCTGCGTGAAATAAGTTACTAAAACAATACTTATTTGGTCGAAAGAAGTAAATCACTAGGAAGTTTATTTTGGAAAAACTAGATAACTACACATACATCACACCCATATATACTATATATTTGCCTCTAATTTAAAATAATTACATATACTATCACTTTTAATATTTATACCATATATTTTAAAAGATTTAATTAGATACACAAATTCCTTAAATATGATATTCGATAATTATATTAAATTTAAACTCCTTAATTAGTGGTCCACATTAACAACTCAATTTTTTTACACATAAATCACATATGCCGTTCCCCACCCCCACGTCCACCAACCATCTTTCTTCCTTCATCTTCTCCCTCTTTCTTCCTTCATGCTCTCAATACATATTTGCATGTTCAAATCAATATTATATATATATATATTTGTTTCTATTATTTTATTATTCTCATGTATCGTGGTTTTGTATTTGAGTTAAAGATCATAATGTTCTTAAGTTCAATTTTAAATTTGTTTACAAATTAGGTTTTATATTTTTTTTTGATTATGTTGTTTCTCAACTCTAATGGCTGACCATTCTTAAAATCAGATGATTCTTGTTAAAGGTACTACATATTAACAATATTATACTAAATCAAACAACTTTTATTTGTTATTTTCACTCATGAGTTTCTCATTGCAGAGACTGACTCTTCACCTGTTAACATTCAAGCCGAGAATAGATTAAAATATAGGAATGACTCAATCAAGAGGGAAGAATTACGCCAAACTTTACTTAACATAACAAATACACCATTAAACATGCAACAATGTTACACATCACGAGGTGTACATGTATCTAGTTAAGAGTTGATGCATCTGAGTTAAAATTATATGTATTTGTGAGAAAAAAATTCAGATGCTAAAAACAGGAAGAATTTTGATTTTTTTTTTACTTTTTTATATTAATAATAAGACAGATACGCATAATTATGTTTTTGGATATAATATATGAAACTACTGATACTTGATACATCGATTTAATTCTAGATACATGTAAAAGATATACATAATATTGAAATTAGATCATATAAATAGATACATAAAATTAATACTAGAGGACACATATAACAAATATACAAAATTAATACTAGATACTTCTATGATACATATGAATATATTTGTATGATACTCATGTATCTAAGTGTTAAGTTTGTATGATACATCATCTATTGATAATAGATATATCAAATTAATGAATTTATTATTTTAAGAGTAATAAAATGAAACTAATCAAATTACATGACCAAGATATACATGTTTTTGTCTTTTATTAATAATAATATTAATGAATTTATTATTTTAAAGAATAATAAATGAAATTAATTAAGCATAAATATACTCCTTGATTAAATTAATTTCCAAAATTAATTGCCCATGTATTCTAAAAATCATCAATTACTCCTCTAATTAAGGAAATCAGTTACAACCAATTAATTTAAGCAAATAAAATACGTATGTCATTTTAAAAATTCGGCAGATACATATATCTAGCGGATTCAAACTCATGTATCCCAAGCAAGAAATATGATAGAGGAAGTAATATTTGAAACTATCGAGAATCTTAGTAATTAGGTCAAAACTAGTGAAATTTATGTAGTTTGCCCTTTTATTTTTCGTGTCAAGAAATGACACGTAATCATTTTGCAACTATTTCACTAATTGCATTCTCTTTGAAGGGATGTTACGGATTGCTTCAACGGCGCCAAAACGATACAATATATAAGAGATCGGACCCAAAACGATCAACCTTTTTCCTAAGAAAAAATATAAACTGTATAATAATTTTTTTTTAAAACCAAAAGGGCAAAATCGTTTCTGAGGGAGAGATGTCTTTTGAACAAAATTAACACCGTTTGTCAATTTTATTTTTTTTGAAAAACTGAAATCGCTGCACGAGGAATAAAGTTGCCGTTTTGTCTTCATACTCAATAATTAAGTATAAATTTGCTTAACTGCGTAATTTTCCCTTATTAAATTAGTGTCAGTTAAATTTTAGCCGAATTCGCTTGTTAAACTCAATTTGGTTAAATTCTTGACTCCATTTGGCTGTAATCGAAAGCCCATGGCCAAATTCGTGGATGCTGAAGATGCGAACAAACAATTTGGTCTATCCCTATGGCCTGGTAATCCGTAATCCCACATTTTTTTAAATTTATATATATGGGAAACTTGTTGAGATTCAAAGAATCCGATCTCTTCTTTTGCTCTGTTATGTTCTTTACATGCATTCATCATTGATTGAAATAGATATGTTTCCTTTTTATACCCAAAAAAATAATTAAAAAAAAATAATATATATATGTGTGTGTATATTTAATAAAATAAAATGTAAAATATTTTTCTTACCCCATTCCATCACTTCCGCTCAATGTATCTCCATGGAAACTTATCGCTTATATATGAAACTCAAAAAAAGGGAATAGTTTAGGTGTGTTTTTGACACCTATCTCTTATATATAAAATCAGCGCAAAAAGAAATTTATACAATCCGACAATCTTGAGTTTAAAATTCAAAAACAGCAATAAGCACTTGTTCCAACAGAAAATATTATGATCCAATGAACCTTTTAAGCTTGGTTGAAGAAAAACTATACAGCTGCCTGAGCCCATCTTCACCAACAATGATAAGAAATGATCCTGCTGAAATTCAAATATTAAGCATTTGTGATTGAAAATGATGATGATTTATATACAAGTAAATCAACGACTCACATTTACTTGAAGCACTGATCGATTCTACTATAGCAGCAACTCTATAAGGAACTTTTCAACTAAAAGCTTCAGTTAGAGTTCAGAGAATGAAAACGTCAGAAAATGAATACCAAGATCAATGATATACATAAAACATGATGCCGAATCCAACAGTATATAGCTGATAAAGTTGACGTATCTCACCTGCATTCTTGGTGGTGAAATCCAAGCTTAGGAGTATAATGTCATGTACAGCTAGGGGGGTTTAAGCATTTATAAACTGTGGATGCAGGTTGCTTATAGGTAGGTATGCTGCTAGTGTCAACAAATCTAACTTCACCTGGCCCAAAAGAAAGATCCCTGTGCCTGCAAAATAGATAAGACCAACATGGTCAACAAATAATTGTAAACCATTTACATGTCGGAGTGACCTAAACTGAAAGCAAAAGTATAGCTGTCAAGGTCACTTGCCTTCGAAGATCAAGCCCTGTTAAACCAGCTTGCAGAATTGTCAAGTTATCAGAATCTGGTGAGACTATAATGACTGTGTCCTCAGAGTATTGAGTTTCAAGAATCGACATAACTTGTGTTACACGAACAAAGACATCCAAAACACTCTCATTAGGTGTTCCATCATCAGTAGGAGGTGGCTTTATGTTTGGAGAAAGGCTATCTGATTCATACACCTGCAGCATTATATCAGGAACTTAAGTGTTTCAATGATTTTCGAATAATTTAGCACACAAGAGTATAGTTAATTCAAGTTCTCCGAGGCAAAGAGAAATGACTCATTGGAAATACTAGACGATAGGTCCCAAATATTTGAAAAACTCCACATATGATTATCATTAGGATTGGAAGTTTATTTCAGCTGCAGATAATTAATCCTTTCCCACCACATAGGACTCAGAATACATTGTTAATCTTGTTAATTTAACGCATGAATTCGACAGTAATGTGACTGAGTACAAAGCAGCATCTTACTTTAGATATAGTATCCAAACTTTTCCCTTCATATGCCCCCAATCCACGAGCATCGAGAAAGCTATATTCAGGGACTATATGGCTGCAATCAGACTAGCGAAGTAGTTATCATATGCAAAAAGCACTGAATTTCAAGAAAACAGGCCAAGTTAGTGTCCAAATTGAAGCAACTATAATACCTTCGATTAACACCATTAACAGCAGCGATAATCTCAGCAGCCTGATAAGCCCTCTGAGTGATTGAAGGCCAAATCCAACAATTCCCATCACAAGCCCTCATTTCCTTCAAATCAAACGCCGCCCTAACTGTCTGTTTCTTCCCTTTCTCAGACAGCCCATTATCCACCGATGTTTTGGCTACTGGGTTAGTATTTATCAGCCCCAGACTCTCATATTCCGATTCCCCTGCTCTCACCAAAAAGTACCTGCCAATCACCTCAACAAATTCTTATCACAAAAATCAAAACTCTCAAGCAGATTAAGAAGATAAAAAGGAAATCATTCAAGAATTACCTGTTAGTGAGGCGAAAAGGGGGCATTTGAAAAAGCCCACGAGCATGGGACACTGGTAATGGAAAGGGGCTAAATGGGTCACTAGCCAAAAATGGAGTTATTAGGATGGAGATTGAGGTGATAAGGTGACGGCGGGTGGTGGGTTTGAAGTGGAATTGGGAATTACAGGGGATTAATGGTGGCTCAGAGGAATTCCATGGCGGAAGAATAGTGTTTGAGGCAAAAAAAGCTTTAGACATTGTTGTTTATTAGCTGGAAATTTAACTGATTTCTGATTTCATAACACAAGTTGGGAAAGAACAAATGTGTATGTAAATGTGAGAGATCAAATTTTTATGATGCTAACACCCACACAACTAAAATATCTCTACTATACTCTTCAAATTCCTCCATCTGTTCTCTGTTTTCTTCTTTTGGCCCCACTTCTCATATTAGTAATTTAATACTTCCTTAGTCTCATTTTATATAAGTTAATTTGACTTGACACATAGTATAATACGTGTGATTTAAAATAAATGATAAATAATTGTATCACAATAAATCATTTCATTAAGAATAAAATAAATATTTTTTAAAACTAAATTGTTACTTAATATAGAAATATAGAAATGTATTTTTTTAGACAGACTAAAAGAAAAACAAGTCATATAAATCGAAACAAATGAAGTATTTAGTATTTACCAAAGTGTCCCGAGGAAGATGAATTTTCGATAGAAACAGAGTGGACCTCCGTCGTAAAAGAGGTAAGAAAAGACTTTGTAATGCCGAAAATGATTTAGGCCATTATTTAGATTTTGTTCATATTCTTTTAAAGTTGGGCAAATATAGACCTAAAGACTAACAAAATATTATATTATCGTCCAAATGTCTACTAAATTTTAGACTGCTGTCTAACTTTTTTTTCATAAAATTTTGGGTAAATTACATAAATCACATAGTTTTAATATGAAATTACAATCTATCTCTATTAAGTTTTTAATTACATTAATCTCTTAAAAAAAACGGATACAATAATTGAAGCTCAGATACATTAAATATTTTCTCGGATACATTAATATGTAGCTCAAATACATTAAAAACTAACTCGGATACATAATATGTAGCTCAGATACATTAAATACTGGCTCGAATACATTAATATATATCTCGGATACATTAAATACTGGCTCGGATACATTAATATGCAGCTCCGATACATTAAAGAAATAAGGGATTTTGGAGATTTTTAAAAGTAATAGGGAATGATGGAAATAAGTGAAACAAAATGTGTGTATTCCTGTAATTTGTCCTAAATTTTTCGATTTGCTCTATAAGGTCAATAATTTTTTTTAAAAAACTAGTATCTGGACTTTTAGCTAACTAAGCTAATAGATTTCTATCAACAATGGGCCAAAATAAGACCTTCAGACGTCCATTATTTTAGGCCCAAAAGAATATTCCATATTTTTCTCTCTTCTTTCAAGTGTTGTCAAAGATGTCATGATTAAGAAAAAAACAGCAGAAAGAAATACTTTAAACAGATAAAAAAAACAAATACAAGCACTAAGATATTCTGTCAGTGAATGTCTCTATGCTTGTGTGTATTTAAATTTTGTGATTTGTCCCCACCCACGATTAATATGAGCTTGAAATTTTCTTTGTAACTCTCCAAACTTATTCATAGTATATATAATTGTATATTTTTTATGTGTAATAATGTAAATGAAAAGAACAAATTGTCATTAACTGACAAGCTTTGTGGATAATCAAGACGATTAACCAATTATTAAGAAGTCGTCGCTCGTGGATCCATGAATTAAGAAATACCATTCGGCCATCAGCTTTACCATATAAGTTATTGTCAGGGATCTATGACTTTTGGTGGATTTTCAAAATCAGTAATTTTTTCTCAGATTTAATATTTGTATTGAGAAATTTATTAAGTGAATGTTTTCCTTATTCATTTTATTTGTTTATTATAGACTTTGCAAGCATTTTAAGAAATAATGATCAATATGAGTATTTTATCACAATAATCATATTGATTGAGAAATAAGTTATTACTATTGAGAGTAAGGAAAAAAAGAAATAAATATCTCTTTTTTTATAAGTTAAAAGTGAAAAAGCAAAAGTGAAATTCTATTTTTTTTATTTAAATTTAACAAGTAAAAGTGAATGAAGAAAATATATAAGAAATACTATGTGTTTTTTTCGATCCAGTTGAAGATATATAACTCTTTTAAGTTTTGTTCCCTTGCTAGATGAAGGTTTCAAATCTCCTTTAATGCTGTCACCAGATGCTAAGCACTGGGCGTGAGGTGGGGTGTTAAAGAATGACAAAAGTCCCACATCGGTGGTTAATGAGATGGGTGGACTCCTTATAAGGCTTGGGCAATCCTCCTCCCTTTGAGCTAGCTTTTGGGGTGTGAGTTAGGCCTAAGACCTAATTTAACATGGTATCAGAGCAGGGCCCGTCTCACCCGATGTTGGGACCCCCAAAATCAAAATTGCCCACGCACCAGATGCTAAGCACTGGGCGTGAGGTGGGGTGTTAAAGAATGACAAAAGTCCCACATCGGTGGTTAATGAGATGGGTGGACTCCTTATAAGGCTTAGGCAATCCTCCTCCCTTTGAGCTAGCTTTTGGGGTGTGAGTTAGGCCTAAGACCTAATTTAACAAATGCTTATAACATTTTTATTTACAAAAATTTAAATCTCCAATAATTCATGAAATTTTAAATTTTGAATCCGTTTAGAGTGTACACTATATTCAATACTCCTATATTTAAAACACAAACTCGGTAGAATATTTAGGTTAAAAAACAAAATTAAATAATTTTTCTTTTACTTTGACTTGACGACAAAATAATTAGTCGATGATTGCTCTTAAAGAACGATCCCTGAATAAAGAATTCATATTTACTGGCGCCCACTGTTCTTATAGGGAAATTAAACCCAAAAAATAAAATAAAAAGAAGATAGTGCTCCACCATAGTGGATAGTTAGATGAAATAGGGTAGTAGTAGTAGTAGCAGCAGCTGCATCAAACGACGATACAACAAAGATTCCCAGTTTCATTGTGGTGTCACTGACACCCATTATATTATAACAAAATAAAAGATTCCACAATTGGTCAAAAACGAAGCATGTCTGAGATTGTTCCTTGTACTCTTGTTAAGTCATTGATATTATATTATCAGTGTGTTTTTCTTCTAATATACAAGTGAGTAGTTTTATTTTTGAGAAACTTTCACCTATAACAAATACAAAATCATATTTGTATGTTATAGCTATAATTTGTATAATTGCGCTCTATAGCAAACATAAATATGTATATTTCGCTATACATATACAAAAGAAAACAGTTGTATATAATATGTTTCTGTTTCGGTATACATATACAAAAGATCAATTGTATAATATGTGTTTGTATAAAGCGAGAAAGAGAGAAAGACATAAGAGAACTGGGCAGGAGAATATTTGTATTGTATAATTATAAGTGTATATGATGAATATATATGTATTTGCATGTGTATATACAATTTTCTTCTCGCTTTATACAAACAGAAATGCAATTTATACATTTCTGTTTGTATAAGCGAGAGAGGCGAGAGAGAGAGTGACGAGCGAGATCTGGGAGAGTGGCAAGCAAGATCTGGGAGAGGGGAACGAAAATATATGTATATATACAATTTTCTCTCGCTTTATACAAACACAAACACATTTTATACATTTGCGTTTGTATAAAAAGCGAGAGTGGCGAGCGAGATTCATTAGGAGAGAGGCGAAATAACAACAGTTTGCTATCAGGTACAATTAAATCAAACTATGTTTATATCATTTAATTTGAATTAATAGTTTGCTATTATATACATAGAATTTTCCCTTTATTTTTTAGATCATTAATTCTATCTTTATGTAGTTAAGACTGTTGTAAACTTTGGACATGTTCAAGTTTTGAGCAGGTTACATATGGTTTATGAACATGGTAGAGTTAAACATTTAGCTAGGCAAGTTGAAAGAGTAGAGCATCTCTTTGTTAAAAGCCTAGATGTTGGCGTCCTATCGGAATCTGGTCAGTGGTCAGTTAGTAGTAGTACAGGTACTGCACTGCTGTGCCTGCGCTTTGTCTTGTTTTCCGTGCACGACACTAATGCTTTGATAACGTGGTCCACCAATATTATCTTCAACTTGCTAAGTTTTGCTAAATTTTCAATGCAAATATATCGAAAGCATGCTGTGGACAACCTTCAATTAGCCTATCTCAGGTCCACAATTATATTGTTTTAAGTACCAGATAGATAGAGCAGATGTTGGAGTATAATATGCTTTTATCATATCAACACACTTTATTTCTTCTTTTCCAAGATGCTATATATTCTTTAGTTTGTATTTGGATGTTCTCGAACAGAGTAGTAAATATAAATTCGCCATCTAACTTCCTTTAAGGTACTATTCAGATGAATTCAAAATATATGACTTGCATGAGAATAATCTAGGCGAATTGTGTGATTCAATTGATCCAATTCTTATTTGTATTTATACTAAAAACATTCAAAATATATACATATAAATATAATGATCAATAAGATTACACTTATTATGGATCCTCGATTTGTTTATATATTCCTATCATTATATGAAAATTGTTAAACGTTACTTTAAGAAGATTATCGGTACTTAAAAAGAACTTTAAAGATTTGCTTAGGAAGAGTACTCAAGGTCCTTCTAAGTTCCTTTAAAGATTTGCTAGGATTATGAACAAAAAAAGAGCTGCTTTAATTTTTTTAAAAGTTCCGTATCTCATAATTTGTCTGTATCTATGATTTAGTTTTAGCCAAATTATGAAAGAAGATCCTTGTACAAAAAGTAAAGCAACTTCCCTTCTGTTCATAATTTGGCTCCATGTGGTTATAGAGGGGAGCCTTGATGGAAATTATTGCCATGTGATCATGAAGTTATAGGTTCGAGCTGTGAAAATAGCCTCGCAGCACAATAAACCAATGTGATCTGACCTCCATAATTTTCTTTTTCTTTTTTTCCATGTGGTTTAATTTACTGAAATCCCCTAGTTAGATCTGAGTCAGAAGTGGAGTATTATTTTCTTTTGTTAAAAGAATATGGACAATGAGAATCTCTGCCTCTTTGTTAGTAAATATGCTATTCAAATTAATATTATACGCCGAAAGTAAGAAAATAAAAGTAAAAAATGAACATTGGTTAAGAAAAATATTGTCAGTAAAATAGGAAAGTACAGAAAAACGCCCCATATCTTCTATTTATGTCGTTATCTTCCTTAAGTTTATGACTCAAAACATAGAAGAGGGCCAATAGCCAAGCAGATGAAAATGGACCTAAGAAATGTCAAGATCAACATTTCTCTCCTCTTCATCTTCTTCTCCTTCTTGTCTTCTTCCTCCACTGTAAGTATAACTAACTAGCTTATACTTACATTTTTTTAATTATTATTCTCAATCAAAACGTAACGTATTATTGATAAGTTGGTATTTTAGCGAACTTATGCTACTTTTAAGATAAATTTATGTCGCTAGCTGAATAGATGATTGTAAACTTTTCTAATTTGTCTCTTGTCATTACATTTGAACTTAATTTTTGTAGGCTTATTCATTGGCGCAAACAAATGCACAAATTAGAAAGAATTCATTAACACCTAAAGAAAATCCATTTACAGTAAAAGCCTCACTTGTTCGATATTGGAACAAACAAATTTCCAATAAACTCCCTAAACCGGATTTCCTTTTTTCAAAAGCCTCGCCGCTCTCCGCCGCGGACGCCGCCTTCTTCACAAATCTCGCCACCCAAAAGTCACTCTCCGGCCACATTTCCACCTTCTGCTCCTCAGCGAAATTGTTCTGTTTTTCCGAATCGAACCCATACTTTGACAATACCCCTAGTAAGGATGCAGATTTTGCCGTCTACAACAACAAGAAATTCGCAACCTATGGATCTGGACGGCTCGGCGGAGGAGACGGTTTCAAAAATTATTCCGACGGTATAAACTTCGCTACCGGAGAATTCACTAAATACAGCCGGAGCTCCACTGGCCATCATGAGGATTTCACCAGCTACGCCGCGGATGGGAATGTAGCTACAGGAAATTTCACATCTTACGCCGCTGGAGCTACCGGCGGCGGAGGAACTTTCCAGAGTTACATGCCACGTGTCAATGTACCGGATCTTCGATTCGCTTCTTACGATTCCGATGGTAATAATCATAAACTTTCATTTAATAGCTACGTAGGTGATACGAATTCCGGAAGGGAATTTTTTATCAGTTATGCGAAAAACGGAAATGGGGTTCCAGCTGAATTTACTACTTATGGTGATACATCAAATGTTATTGGATCATCGTTCAATGGATATGGTGAATCGGGCAATGCTGCAAATGATTCATTTAAGGCGTACTCGTCAAATTCTAACAACCCGAATAATAATTTCAAGAATTATGGTTCGGGTGGCAATAGTGGGATTGATAGTTTCGAAAGTTATAGGGATGCAGCAAATGCAGGTAGTGACACATTTACGTCTTATGCAAGGGGTTCGAATACAGGCAAGGTGAATTTTTTGAATTACGGAAAATCGTTTAACGAAGGAACGGAAATTTTCAAAGGATATGGTAGTCAAGGAGCTAAATTTCCTTCAGTTGGGTTTAAGGTTTATGGTGTAAACAATTCATTCAAAGAGTACTCTCCAAAGGGTGTCAATTTTGCTGGTTACACAAAAAAAAACGGTCCAACAACCGGTTCATTGAAGACCAGTGGCAAAACTGTGAATAAATGGGTAGAAGAGGGTAAATTTTTTCGGGAATCCATGTTGAAGGAAGGGACCGTGATGAAAATGCCTGACATTCGTGACAAAATGCCCGGAAGGTCATTTTTGCCCCGGTCAATTTCGTCTAAATTACCGTTTTCTACCAAGGAGTTGACCGAGCTCAAGTCAATTTTCCACGCACAAGAGAACTCCACCATGGAGCATGTGATTGGGAATACGCTCGCAGAGTGCGAGCGTGCTCCAAGCCTAGGCGAGAAAAAGCAATGTGTGGCGTCTATGGAGGACATGATTGACTTTGCGGTCTCAATTTTAGGCCACAATGTGGTTGTGAGGACTACCGATAACGTAGCCGGGTCAAAGGGAGAAGTAATGATCGGAAAGGTCAAGGGAATCAACGGTGGAAGAGTGACGAAATCAGTGTCATGCCATCAAAGTCTATACCCTTACCTACTGTATTACTGCCACTCTGTTCCAAAAGTGAAGGTCTACCAAGCAGACATTCTTAACGTGGACACAAAGGCTAAGATAAATCATGGTGTTGCCATTTGTCATGTCGACACATCATCATGGAGTCCAGGTCACGGTGCTTTCGTGGCATTAGGGTCGGGTCCGGGTCTTATTGAAGTATGCCATTGGATATTTGAGAATGATATGACTTGGGCCATGGCTGACTAGGCAATTGATTGCAATGACGTGGCTATTTACTAATCCAGTATTTATTTTATTGTAATTTTAGTTTATATGTTGCCACAACTCTAAAATATATTTTGTTGTCCCCACTATTTGTCGACAAGGTTTCGTATTGAAGGTATTTAATGATTGGATTTTCTCGTATCATATAATGAGTGAATATTACACTCTTTGCTCCTTTAATATGACATTGTTTGATTCGACATAAAAAAAAAGACTAGTATTAAACTTGTGATATTTAACTTGCCACGACATTATTATACTTAGGGGTGTATAAAATTGAACCGAAAATCGAATCAAATCGCAAATCGAGAAAAAAAATTCGACTAATGATTGGTTTGACTTGATTTGGTATTGGAAAAAAAGCCCGACTATATTTAGATTGGTTTGGTTTTAACTAAAAAAAATCAACCCGAGACCAAACCAACCCGACATTATAT
>NW_006238987.1:761314-761904 GCF_000226075.1 Solanum tuberosum | reverse complement strand
TTAAACTTAATTTTAGCATGATTTAGTACTTTTAAATTATGATCATTTTCATTATGACTTGTTAATTTGCAATATTTGTTTTACGCGATTTCATTATTATTATTTTTTGTTGGATATTTTAGTATCATTACTCATAATATTTTGTGTTATTTTCTTAAGAAACACATTAGATAGTTGTATTTTGGTAGGACTAAAGAAATATTTGAAGTACAAGTAAATTATATGTTTGTATGAATACTTTTCCGGAAAAAACCCGAAAATCCGAAGTTGAAAAACCCAAGTTTTATTGGTTTGGTTTGGTTTATAGATTTAAAAATCCGACACAAATGGTTTGATTTGATATTTGAAAAACTCGAACCAACCCAGCTATGCACACCCCTAATTATACCTATAAAAATTAATCAAAACGGATCTAGAACTTAAAGTTTTATGAGTTACCAATACTTTCAAATGAAAAATATGAGAAGTTCTTTATATGTGCTCACGGAGAATCGAATCTCCATACAAAAGGCCAGCTAAACTTAAATGAGTTCCTTCACTAAAGTTGAACCTGCTCTCAATACCCTAGATCCGCCCCTGATATTAACCCC
>NW_006238987.1:736157-760935 GCF_000226075.1 Solanum tuberosum | reverse complement strand
TCCCCCCCCCCCCCCCCCCCCCCCAAAAAAAATGCATTCGGGAAGGAGAGCGGAGGTCTTAGATCAATGCAATTATTGCAATACCATAGCTTGCAAGTTGGAACAAACTAAAAGGGAAAAAAAAAAGCCATGAAATGAAACATGAGTAGTATGTATTTTTGAGAAAGTAACATACAAAGGCTGCTGTGCACAGGAGTTTTTGTCTATTTTCATTATTTTGTAGTATAGTATGTTTAATGTTCTTTTTAGGTAAAAGATGATGGCTTTGATGATGGAATATATACGCACGCCTTAGGGGAATTGCTGTTTGTAGCAGTAAAAAGGGAAAGCATGCATACAACTTTGAGTAGACTCAAAGGAATATAATGCATCATAATGTGACGTGTACAAATAAACAGAACCACAGCATGGATTGTTTTTTTTCTCGTCAAACAAGTACGTACACTAATAATATGCATGATGAAACATAACTTCGACACTCATTGTCATTGATACTATAACTAGTGAAAAATCATGGATCATGTATGAATACTAGTGGAAGAATTTTCTTATATATGACACTGTTTTGCCTCTGACTATGAAATATAGTGATAGTTTATGTACATGTACTTATGATTTATGAAATGTAAAAATAGTTTGTTTCAAAATGTAGCAGAATACATTGTATCCACGCACAAGTGTAACACACTGTGTTCCCACGCAAGCAAAAGAAATTGTATCCATGACATTCACTATTAAAATATTATTATTTTCTTATTGAAATTTCCCATCCTGTATTTTTCCTCAGTTTTAAGATAAACTTAAAATAACATTCTAGCTTGATTCAAACCCAGGTCTCACTAGTGGATCATCTAGCTTGTACCAACAACACAATAATACTCCTATGTTTTTCATGGGTGCACGTTAGTATATCATAATTTTTGTTAGTTTCTCAAAACAGATATACATATATGTATACATGATTTTTTTGAAGTTATCGTATGCATGTGCACCCTACCTACAGGGTGGGTCCGCCTTTGCTTCTATCATCGTCATAAACTACTCCACACCCCTCAAAAAAATCACTTGTATTATGTCACTATATTTTTTGGAGATATATTAATATTTCGGGCATAAATAAGGTGTATTAGAAGGTAACATTAAAGTTGGCAATGGAGGACATTTTCAGAAGCAGCAACAAGAACAAAAAAAGGAAGAAATAGATTGGGGAAGAAGGAACTCATTTAGGAAACCCTATGAAGGGTCTTGTTTTTACTTACCTGGTCCGGTCACTTTTGGGCCGACCAGGACGCTCTTTTCAATTTGGAAACTAGCCCATGTTTAAGTATCAATAAAATGGACGACATGTCCAAATTTAATTTTTTTTAAAAAAAATAGTATTTACTAGTACACCCAAACTCTCATTATGTATCACACTATTTTTAAAATATTGGCCTTTCGAGTAAAAATAGTATCTATATTCATTATGTGGCGTAATATTTCGGGTAAAATACATAAATTTCACTAGTTTAAGTCCTAATTACTAAGATTCTCGATAGTTTCAAATATTACTTCCTCTATTATATTTTGTGCTTAGGATACACGAGTCTGAATCCGCGAGATACATGTATCAACTGAATTTTAAAATCAAGATACATATTTTATTTGTTTGAATTAATTGGTTGTAACTGATTTCGTTAATTAGAGGAGTAATTAAGGATTTTTAAAATTCATGGACAATTAATTCTGCAAATTTAAATTAATCAAATCCCTTAATATAAGGTGGAAATCTAGAAATGTATCTATGTTTAATTAATTTCTTTTTTATTATTCATTGAAATATTAAATTCATTAATATTATTAATAACAAAAACATGTATATCTTGGTCATGTAGTTTGATTAATTTCATTTTATTAATCTTAAAATATGAATCCATTGATTTGATATATCTATTATCAATATATGATGTATCCAACAAACTAAATACTTAGATACATGAGTATCATACAAGTACATTCATATGTATCGTAGAAGCATCTAGTATTAATTCCATGTATCTATTATCAATATATGATGTATCCAACAAACTAAATACTTAGATACATGAGTATCATACAAGTACATTCATATGTATCGTAGAAGCATCTAGTATTAATTCCATGTATCTATTATCAATATATGATGTATCCAACAAACTAAATACTTAGATACATGAGTATCATACAAGTACATTCATATGTATCGTAGAAGCATCTAGTATTAATTCCATGTATCTATTATCAATATATGATGTATCCAACAAACTAAATAGATACATGAGTATCATACAACTACATTCATATATATGTATCATAGAAGTATCTAATATTAATTTCATTATTTGTTATATTATCTAATATTGTCCTCGTTATACAAACACTATCGAAGAAAATTCAACCAAAAGTTGATAGATAACACATTTCATCTGTGGCTGATCTTTTTCCGCCGGGAATGGAGCTGCAGAGGGCCGTTTCTGGTTGGTTTTGCCGTCACCCGTACTAAGAAAATTCAACCAAAAGTTGATAGATAACATATTTCATCATTGACCGATCTTTTCCGCTGGGAATGGAGCCACAACTGGCCGTTCCTGGTTGGTTTTGCCTTCATCGCGACACTATCATCACCAAGATGTTCCCCGGCTTCATTGAGGAGGATGCAAAGAACTCATGATTTGCGCAGAGGCATAAGAATTGAATTATACTCCATCAATCTTGCTGCTGAATGGAGGCTATCTTACCGGAAAACCCTTTTTTTTCTTTTGTACTTCTTTTTTATGATTATGAAAGACAAATTTTGTATTGTGTAAAACATCTCTGGAATCGTTGGTAGAAAAATATTTTGAATTGCTAATTGACAATTATTTAAGGAGTTAAAATTTTAAGATAATTATTCAATATCAGGTTTAAGGAATTTGTGTATCTGATTAAATATTTTAAAATATATTGTATAAATATTAAAAGTGATATTATGTGTAATTATTTTAAGTTAGAGGTAAATTAAGTATATATGATAGTGAAGTATGTGCAGTTAGGTAGTTTTCCCTAATATTTCTTAACTAGCAAAGTCTAAATCAAAATAAACAGGCCACATCTCAAGCCCAAATTCATTGAATGATGGATTCGTTGTTTTGGGCCTTACTCTATTTGACTACTCGAGTCTCTCAATAATAAACAGAAAAAATGTATGAAATAACAAACTATTAATTCAAATTAAATGTTATAGTCATAATTTATTTTATTTGTAATTCGCAGCAAACATTCTATTTTTTCTCCATCTGGTTTGGTATACAATTAGTCATTTTTGGTATACAATTACCCATTCGGTATACAAATGTATAAAATGCGTTTGTGTTTGTATAAAGTGAGAGAAAAATGTATATACAAATACATGTATTTTCGTCTTATACACTTATAATTATACAAATACAGATCTTCCCCTGCCCAGTTCTCTTTTGTTTTTCTCTTTTTCTCGCTTTATACAAGCACAAATCATACAAATTACAATGTATAATTTGTGTTGTATAAAGCGAGAGAGAGATTTGCATATGGATTTCACATATACACTTATACAAAGAACACGTACAGATACAAATTACAGCAAACGTTTTATATACAAATTATCCAATTGTAGAAATGAATTTATACAAAACTGAACAATTTGTATATAAATTGGATGTATCTAGCGAATTATACAAATCAAAAGCTCCATAGCAAACATAAAATTTGCTATGAAGCGCAATTATATAACTATAACTATAACATACAAATATGATTTTTATGTTTGCTGTATATGAAAGTTGCTTATAATAAACCCAATCCTTTTTTGTTGAAGAAATATCTTTGAAGTACAAATAGAACTTTATTCTTTTTTGTCTGCCTAGCTAGACCCCTTAATTACAAGTACAAATGTCAGTGAGAATGCATGGATGCCGTCATTGGAAATTTGGAATGAAATAACAATCTTCCTTGTCAAGAATATTGACTTATAATAATATCTATATTGCCTGGTAAATGCATGTATCTGTTGTCAATAATACAACTTATATTTTTTGTGTTGCACATTTTAGTTGTTAGATAGTACTTTATGATCTTTTCAATCGGATGATGAAATAACATATATCAGGAGAGACGGAGTCAAAATTTCAACTTTATGAATTTCAAATTTTAGAATAAGAACGACTTCAAATGTTAACAACTAAGGTCTTAGTGCTATATTTAATAAATCTCATTTTTAATTAATACAAATACATTTCTATTTAAGCAAATAAATTCGATTGAAAGCATACATAGTTGAAATTCTACCTCCGACTAGGGGTGTGCACTATTTGAATTACACCGAAAAACCAAATCAAATCCAACCGAATTCTAATTTGGATTAGTTTTTTGAATTTTTGGTTTGGTTTTGAATTCATAATTTATTTTGTTTGGTTTTTTGGTTTGGTTTCGGATTTAGAAAAATGAAAATCGAAAAACCGAAAAAACCAAATTATTTTATATATATATGTTTAGAATTAAGTTGGAGTTAACCACTTTTGTCCCTTTTTAGTTATTTTCATTATGATTTAGTTTATTTTTTATGTTTGGACATCTATAATTGATATACTTTTATTATGTTTTACGTTTTACTTATGATTTATATTAAAAAGTATATTTAAGAAATTCAATATATATATATATATATATTATTTTATTTTATTTTTTTATTTTTTTTTATTTTTTTTATTTTTCTAAATTGTCAAATATAACTTTGTTATGTTTCTAATTATTGACATAACCGATTAACCGAACCAAAAAAACCCAAACCAAAAAGAGAAAAACCAAACCAAATCAAATTTGTTTTGGTTTGGATTATGTTACACTTCTTCAAAACAAAAAATCGAAAACCTAAACCGAATAGTATAAAGCCAAACCAAAAAACCTAATGCACACCCCTACCTCCGACCCATATATAGTATATGCTTCCCTTGCAAGGAACTAATAGACATGTGGTGGGTCGTTGCATGACATGAGTCAATATGTCTAATTCTCTATTTGTTCTTTATTGTCTTACAAAAAATGGAAGAAAATTGGGTGTATTATTGTGTGTATTCGAAGCATATAGTACAATGTACAATTGAGGCTATTTAAAAAGACGGCAAGGCTAAAGTTGTACAATGTATCATATTGCGTCATTATATTTAGTACAATGTATCATATTGCGTGGTTATATAATGTGACACATTTATAATTTGAATGATAAATTTATAAGAAAAGTAGGATATAGGTAGAATTACTATAAAAATGTAGGATAAAAGATGAAATATGATTATTAATTAATAAATAAAGATAAAATGAGAATGAAAATATTAAGATAACGACGCGATCACATGGGTCTTTTCGTTGTTACCGAATTTAAACGATACAGTACAATACAATTAACTAACTAACAATCAAAATATTAATTGTGTTTAAACTAGCAATAGAATACAATTCAACGGGTAACAACCATCCAAACAAGGTGTTAAAAGATAGAGAATTTACTTGAACTTTCAAGTTTCAATTAGGTGAATTGTTATTTTAAGGGTATATTATAGGTTTGTGTATAGCTAATTATATACACGACATATAAATGACGTATAGTATATTAGTGTGTCACTAAATATATACACTATATAATACCTCTCTATCTCAATTTATGTAACATTTTTTTTTGGAGAGTTAAATAGTTTAAATTTGATCGAAAATTTAGAATTTTTAAATTTTTGAAATTAAATTTATATTTTTATAAACTACGTAAAATTAACAATTTAAAATATTTAAAAGACATTATTGCTCGGTCATCATTACACCTCAAATTGCTGCAACTAATACTATCGAAAGTCAAGTACATATGCATCTCATCACGAGTGATGTATTATGTATAGTGACATAATAAAATACATGTAATGAAACTTATGAAAGTGAAGTACATATGCATGTTTCTGCTGTTGTCATTTAAAATTAATTAAATATGAATTTATAAAATAATTTGGATTATGTATTAGTTCAAATAAATATTATGAATTAATATAAACGTGTTAAATATTTAAGTCTAATAAATATAGATTAAATTAACATCCAAATAAATTAATTTGGGCTATGATAGATGAGCCCAGTTTGCTAAGTTCAATGTCATCTCATCCTAGAAAACCCATTTTTAGTACCATGTTGCAAATGGCGTGGCATGTCAAGTCAAACAAAGAAGTCAATAGGATCATGTCATGTGTTAAAATGACAAGCCCACTTCGCAAAGGTTATATACCGTGTCACTTAATTCTGATTGGCCGAAGGGAAACCTATTCCTATCACAAATCCTCTATTCACAAACTTCAAATAGGGTTTCCTCATAATTCAGAAAAGAGACCAGAATTCTAACAAGAAGCTAGAGAGAGATCATGGATCAAAAGTCGCAGATTTCTCTACAAGCTACAGGTTGAACAATTCAAACATTCAAGTTCAAGAATGATCAAGATCACAGGATTCAAAAACAAGTTCGAAGTCCTTGAATTCAAGTAAAATTCAAGATAAAGTCCAAGTTCATCGAAGATTCAAGAACAAGATCCAAAGCCCTAGAATCCAAAATCAAGTTCACGATCAAGATATCAAGTTCAAGTACATCAAATCGACAAATCAAGATCAAGCTCCAAAACCCTTGAATCTAAGATCAAGTTCAAGAACAAATTCAAGATCAAGCTCAAGAGCCCTTGAATTTATATTTGAAAAGATGAATCAGAGGAATAATAGAGATTATAACACTAATATTCAAAATCAATAAATACGATTGTTGCATTGTTTTTCATCAGTCTTGATTATTGTTTTTTTAGACTCGAATTTTACTATCTACAATTTTTGGTACTACCAATGGGACCATCTATACCTCTCATCTCAAATTTTGAAGAATAAAAAAATATCGAGATGACTTTTAAGAACATCAACTCTTAATCGAAGGAATCCTTGGTGTTACCTTCGAATGTGTCGGAGCTATTACGAGGAACAACACCACTATGTTGGGACAACAAAAACTTCAAGTGTCGTCCACATCAAATTTTGTTTTTGAGTTTTCTACTCCAAAGGGATCAAGGTCCTCTACAAATGCTTAAGAAGAATGAAGTAGTGTTTTTGAGTCACCCTTTTGAAATTATTACGAGTATTATAGACTTGTGGGTCACCCTTTTGAAAAATATTTTGTCTTCAAGAATAGAGTTATGTGATTGGTTAACGAAAAGAAGGTTGTCCTTGATGATGAGAAGACTAGTTCTAACCAAATCTCTATCATATTCGGATCGCTCGATTCAATGCAAATATGTATCCCAATAGAAAAATCACATGCTACACAAGAAGATAAGTAGAATCTTCATAGATGAAGGATCTGGAGTCATCATTCAGCCTATCCATATATTGAAAAAACTCGACATTACGACTGAAGAACTTAGTGAAAGTCATTTGTTGATACACGGATTTAATCAAGGAGGACAGAGGTCCATATGGTCTATTAAATTAGAAATCCACGTGAAAGATTTGCGATCAAGTGCATGGATGCATGTGATCGATGCAAAGACGTCATACAACATATTGCTTGGTAGGCATTGGGTACATGATAATAAAATTGTCTCATCTTCTTACTATCAATGTTTGAAGTATCTTGAAGGTGGGATCGAAAGGAAGATGGTTGCGGATGATAATCCTCTCCCTGAAGTTGAGACACACTTTGTCGATGCAAAATTCTATTTGAAGAGTTCCGTTGTTAAGGGTTCAAAAGCTCATGACGTCAAATAAATAAGACTGATAAGATCACAAGTAAAAGAGTTGATGTGGCTGTCGGAAAGGTCAAAGTTGACACTACAGACCTTGTCCCATTCTGAATGAAGGGAAAATCATGTCTTCGAAAAAAAGAAGTTGACTTTTGTACTACGTTCCAAAGGTGAAGAAAGAAAAAGGTCAATCATCTAACATCCAAGGAAATTCACTATGAGGACTAACTCTTCCTATTAGACGGATTGATGCAATAAAATTATCTTCGATACTACCAGGAAATTCAATCGCTCAAAATATAGCACAAGATGTGGCACTTCCTACAGAACACACAAGAGAAAGCTTTGATCCAAATGCTTAAAAGGTGGAATTAAACTGTATAGGCTGTCATTATGCATAATTTGCCCGGTCTTTTATGGGTAACTAATATAAATCTCACTAGTTTATGAGCTAATTACTAAGATACTAGTTCGCAATAATACGAATCCTACCAAATTTTGGTGCATTTAGATACGTTTTGATACATTTATCTTGTAATTCATGGGGACAAAATTAGATGTAATTTATTCTAAATACATTGTATCCAAGTGGATTCGCATGTATCTGTGATACATAGAAAAAACTCCTTTTCATTTCGCTCGCCACTCTCATTTCTCTCTCGTGTTTATGTATCCTAAGTACATGTAAATCACACCATATACATGTGTATAATGTATATCTAGTATGATTCACCTGTATCTGATATTCATATACAAAAATCTTGCTTGCCTTCCTCGCCTCCCTTCCATCTTACTCGCGAATCTCATATCTCGCTCACGTATCTGGTGTCTCAAATGCATGCAAATCACCATATACACATATACAATGTGTAACTAGTGTGACTCACATGTATCTTGTTTGAAATCTTGTATGAAATTATTTTAAACTATAAGAATAACTAGGAAATGTTATAAGAATACTATGGATTGTATTCTTGAGCACCCACAGTAATCTTAATTACTTTTCTTTGGGCCCATCATCTACAATATTTGATATTTCCTCCCTCTTTCCTAATTTATTACTCCTATCTTTTTATAAATAAGGGCATTCTTGAAATTACTTTAGCAGATATCCAATAGCACATTGATCACTTGTTCATCTAAAATGGATAGCAGGAACATTAATAGTGCTGTAAAAAAGCCAGACAGGAAAACACAGGAAAAAAACAGAAGAATCAATATGAAGTGTCTTTTTTCTAAGCTCTTTGCTCTTATTCCTCCCCACCACTTCTCTAAGGTACAATTATAAATTCTATTTCTATCTCATACACACAAGATAATTTAGTTTATGGAGTTCTGACTTCTAAATTTTAGTTTTTTAAATATAATAAGTTCTAAATTGCTTGTACACAAAAATAATTTTTTTAAGAAAATATAAAATTTGAACTAAAGTTGCGTTACTGTAACCACCTTCTACTCAACTCTAATTTTGTAGTAGTTGTACTTCAAGATACTCATGATGAAAGAATGGTACATATATGCCTATTAGCTTTGTTTATCAACATGTCTTACATAAGCTCATGTCTCGCATATAAGTTTTAATTTATATTTTTACTTGTTATAGCATGTAAACTTGTCTTATTTTCATGATTACAAATCTTACAATATTGTACGAATCGTTGGCTTAGCTAAGTTATTCTGCAACTTAATTAAATAGTGTAAAGACTTTCTAGTGAAACAAATAACAATTTCAGGCAATGCTGGCACGACAAGACCAAGTTGATCAAGTCATTAGTTACATTGAGGAATTAAAAGAAAGAGTAGAGGTTTTAAAGAGAAGGAAGGATGGCACAACTAGTTGTAGTATAAAAACACCAATGGTTGAAGTGAGAGAGTTGGATTCAACTCTAGAGGTCATTTTAGTGAGTGGTTTGCAAAAGAACTTCACATTGCAAGAGGTTATAATTATCATAGAGGAAGAAGGTGCTCAAGTTGTTTCCGCTAATTATTCAACAATTGATGATATGATGTTTTATACGATCCGCGCTCAGGTGATCATATTCATATTTCCTCTGTCCTAATTTGTGAGATATTCTTTTCTTTTTGACTTTAACATTCTATATGACAATTGACATGTCTAAAAACCATAAGGCTCAAGCGACAATTTTGGTATAAATATTTAGTTTAAGATAACAAGATCCAAAGGTTTCTTATATATATTTCGTGTATATATACCATGCTATATCTTCAAATTTACATACAATAAAATAGATTGAATGTTAGTTTTAGTAGTATGAAAATTAAGATGATGGCAAATAATGCACACAACTAGTTAATTTTGACGACTAAATTATAATGCTCATCTTATTTTGCAGGTGAAAATTACGAGATTAGGGGTTGATGCATCAAGGGTCAATTTGAGATTACAAAAGCTGGTTTCCTAAATTTACTTAGTTACCTATCAACAAGGAGCATATCAAAATGGACAAGTCGTTGATCCGTCTCAAACAAATGGAGCTGAAATTTACTAAAAAATGAGTCATAATCTAATTCGTTCAATTTTTATCAAGTTTTACATTATTTTTTTGTTTTATTATAATTTTATTTGAGTCTGTATCTCATAGAACTCCCCCCACCCTCATATATTAGGACTATATCTAAACAAATGTCATTTTAAAGATATTTAGACGAAGTTTCTCACTGATTAAATTAAACGGGTTAATATATATATATATATATATGTTGAGTTAATAAAATATATAAGTCCATTATTAACTTGTACAAATCTAAATAATTCATGATTTTATGGATTTAATGTTATCAGATCCGATTTTGCCACCATACACATATATGATTTAGTTGATGAAACAATAATCATACTATAAATACCTTATGCCAAAAACATAGAATGTTCTATTACATTCATACTATATATTCCTTCAGTTAGTTATTCAAAGTTGATATGCTTATGATGCACATAATAATAATACATAGAAATCATCACTTCCCAAAGGCTACAATTTGCGTAACTAATTATTTCTCTTTTCATTAATAATTCTGACATTATTGAGAAGTAGGTAGCTGATGCTTCTTCTTCTCCCTCTTCCAGGCTTTAAAATTTTTCCAATCATAAATGTGAATAGTTTCTGAAGAATTATATAAATTAAAAGATTTAAAATATTGATCGAGAGGAACTCATAACTAATTTTTAGAAATGATTTTGAATTGTTCGGGATTCAAAGAGTTCATTAGTCATTAAAGTTTCTTCAAATATTCATGGTATACACTACTTATACAATATTGATACATTACATATATATGTGGGCATTTTTGTTTATTTTGTAACATGTACATATTGGTAAGTATCCCTGATATCTAACCCAAATTGATCTAGAAATCTTGTTAAAACATTTTCTTAATTTTTTTTTTTTTATATGTTACAATTAGGGGTGTTCATGGTTTGGATAAAAACCAATCCAAATCAAAAAATCAAATCAAACCGATTAAATGAAAAAAAAAAACCGATCCAAACGGAAAAACCAAACCAAACCTATTAAATGAACCGATTTAATTTGGGTTTTGGTTTGGTTTGGTTTTAGATTGTTAAGAACCGATAGTATTTGGTTTGGTTATGGTTTTGTTCAAAAAAATCGAAGAAATAACCGAACCGAACCAACAAGTTATATACATAAATTTTATTATTATACATACATAATATATGGTATTCATAAACAATTTTAAAGATTTTATATATGTTTCATCAAAATTTATTTATAATTTACTTATGAAAGAAAAATGTCCAAGGTGAGAACATTTTTCTTATTGGTTTCACGTATATGAGTGTCTACGGAAATTCTTTGTGGGACTGAAAATGTCATTGTCTCTTCCTTCTATGCCAAAAATAGTGAATTTTTGAAGTTTTTATTCAGTAAAATTCAATGATCGAAAGTTCTGTAATGCCAATCATTCTAACTATTTTTTTGTTTGAATGGATTGTTGTCACTTTTTTCACATTTTGAATGAATTGTTTCTTTTATTTTTATGTATGGTTAATAACCGAATAACCGAACCAAACCAAACCAAAACAAAAACAACCAAACCGATAAATGTATATTATATTTGGTTTGGTTTGGTTTTGATAATTTTAAAACCGATTAAGTTGGTTTGGTTTGGTTTTGACCAATAACCGACCCAAACCAAACCGTGAACACCCCTAGTTACATATAGTCATAAATAAAAACATAATTATTAGGTATGAAATATTTCCAATTTCAATAATATAAATATGGGAAAAGGGTCTGAAAAATACTCCAACTTTGGCCGAAATTGTTGTTACGATACCAAACTTTATGGATGACCTTTTACCCCCTGCACTATTTAATAGTGTATTTTAAAGGTATATATGTGCTCACGGGGCCACATTACTATTTAAAATGATGCAATATTTATGATGTCCATGTAGACACATATATACCTTTAAAATACACTATTAAATAGTACAAGGGGTAAAAGGTCCTTTCAAAAGTTTGGTCGTAACAGCAATTTCGACCAACGTTAGAGTATTTTTCAAACTCTTTTCCCTATAATTATTAAAGTTATTATGACTATATTTCAAAATATTGATAAACTTGTGAAGTACTTGAATTGTGTCTTATAATACAAAATTTAATGTTTTTATTGTAACTTATTTACTAATTTTCTTCTTTAAATATTATTAATACCGTTAAAAAATTTTGGCTTACATTATTGACATCACCTAATTAATGGAAGTTCACGTTTTATATCCCTAATGTAATGTTAGTGTCTCTATCTCTCCTTTTTTTTTCTCTCTCTATTTTGTTAGTTTAGTCTCTACCCATGAGTAACTATTTTAGTGTAAAAAAAAGGGGGAGTAGTCTAAGGGCATCTCCAACCCAAACATCAAATTTAGTGTCAGCACTATTTTAGTATAAATCAATTTCAACTCACTGCACCAAATTTTACACCAAAAAGGAATATTTTTTCTCTCTCTTCATTATTATATTATTATTTCTTATTTCATTTATATTTTCTTATTTCATAAAACAAATTCTTTCTAAAACATTCACCATATATAATTCATATTATTTCTTTTTTAGTCATTTAATAAAATTATTTTATATCATAATTTTTTAAATAATATAAATTGCTAGCAAATATTTTAATTTTAAAAAAAAGTCATATATAGAAAAATTAATTTATAAAAAAAGCTAATTTTTATATCTAAAATTAATATTATAAAAATATTACATAAAAATAATTAAATATACAAGAGATTTAATTAAAACATACCATTTATATAATGTTTAATTAAAAGTTTTGTATAATGAAATAATATTAAAATATTGAATAAAGTGAATTAGTGTGATGAATAGTGTTACACCAAATTTGGTGTAACACTATTCACACACCAAAATGGTGTAAAATTTGGTGTTGGGTTGGAGCTCCAACACACCAAATTTTACACCACATAAGAATTTGGTGTAAAACTTGGCGTTGGATTGGAAATGGTCTAATAGTAAAAAAAAAAAAAAAGGAGGGGGGGGAGGGGTCAAAATTACTTTCTCCAATTTCAACAAGACCTAAGATAATTCTGTTTCCTTCGTTTTATTTTAACTGTTTTTTTAATTTTTCATACTCATTAAGAAAAATGATAAATATAATGAATAGTTTATTGTGTTATATTCTCTTTATTTTAATTTATCTAATATTTTAATTTGAAGCAAAATTTAAGAAATATAAAAATACTTTATAAAATATCATTTATTTTGAAACCAACTTAAAAGGTAAGCGTGTCATAAATTCAGACAAGAGAGTAGCTGTTTTCGTTTTCTTTCGGAATTAAGCAGTAGTATTAAAAAGAACTACTATTTCGCATTCGAGTAATCAAGTTACAAATTCGATAAATTCATTAGCATACATAAAAACAATAATTTAATATGTAAACATAATTTATTTATAACCTACTAAATAAAAGTAAATCGTAATTTAAAATCGATAAATTAAAAATTCTTCCTCCACCTTATGTCTATAAAAATTGGGGACGTGCACACATGTCAAGTTTTCTTACATAAAAAAGGAAGTCTACATATCTATAGTGGTCTTTAAGTTACTAAATAAGAGTGTAAACTGAAAGAAAAATGCGTGTATTACTATTAAGTTTACTAAAAATGGAAAGTTTAAAGAGATTTGATGACCTAAAAAAGCACAAGGGAACGTGGATAGCCGAAATTAGTAAAATATTATACTCTTTCCGTCTAATAATGGTTGTCCATTATATTATTTTAGGATATTCAATAATATTTGTCCACTTTATAAAATCAATAGATAATTTATACTTAATTCCTAATTTATCCTCATTATTAATTATAGTCATTTCTCGATTATCTTTTTCAAGACGTATTTATTATATTTAAAGAGTGATAAAGTAAATTACCCTTCTATTTATAACTTCTTAAAAAGTGTGTTAATAATGAATAACTATTATTGGACATAATTAATTTAGTGGCCTTTCCGTACTCTAATTTTTCTCTTAATATAAAAAACTTCCAAACATAGTGGTCCACTTTAAGATATTTCGTTGAACTTTCAACTAAGAGAACTGATATTAATGGTGTATCGTATATTTGTATTTGTTGATATCCTAGTAAAAGGGTAGCTTGTGCTGCACATGCCTAATAATATTATGTTATATTTTAAAGGGGAATTTTTACAAATAGTTATTATAATAAATCTAATTATGTTTCATAGCTATAGTTTACATATTTACGGGCTTTAGCTACAGTTTAAGTTGCCTCGTTTGTATAATTCGCAGGTATATTTGTATAATTCAGTTATTTTTATATAAACTCAAAATAACAAACATCAGAAGTGTAAACAGTTATACAGATTATATTATACAAATTCCGAATTATACAAAAGTTATATAAATTCTGAATTATGCAAAAGTATACAAATTCCGAATTATACAAAAGTTATATAAATTATATTATACTAATTTCAAATTATACAAACGTGCGAATTATACAAAACTAAAAAGTTGAACTGCGTAATTATAGCTAAAAGTAGGTCGTGAATTGTAATTAAGGCAAACTATAGCTATGTATATGAAAAGAGTTAAGTTCAAAAGAAAAAAGTATCTATAGGAGTTGAATTATTTTGGTCTTTTATATATATCACCTTATCCAAATAGTCTTTAATGTATATGAAAAGAGTATCATTTTGATCTTTAGCCCTAAAAACTAATTGAAAAATAAAAAAAATTGTTAAAGAGTTAAGTTCAAAAGAAAATGTGATATATATAAAGGCAAAATAATTTTCCATATTTTAAAATATAAATTGATTTTATTATTAAGAAAATCATAATTTTTTTGGGTTAAAATTACTATCTAGAAGTTACGTTCAAAAGAAAATTAACTTTTTTTAAGTCACGTTAAAATTGATATAATATTATTTATGCTAAAAAAGGTTAAATGGTGCACTTGATTAGATGTATAGTTATTACACTTCTAAAAACACAGGTTTCTCCCTTCATGATTCTGTGGAAAATTTATGCTATAAAACATGATTTTCTCACTTTTTTCCTATCGATATAATCAAAATATCTATAGAAATAGTTATTGAACATTTGGTTGAAAAAAATTCAACTGAAAAATAGTACTCCCTCCGTTTCTTAAAGAGTGACCTGGTTTGACTTGACACAAAATTTTAGAAAATAAAAAAGATTTTTGAATCTTGTGGTCCTAAATTAAAGTTATGTCAAATGTACTAAATTGCCCTTCAATCTTGTGGCTTTAAACATGTCACGTAGAAAGCTGAAATTAAAATGTTATAAAAAAAGAAAAAGGTCATTCTTTTTAAAACAGACTAAAAAGGAAAGGAAGTCATTTTTTTTTAAACGGAGGGAGTAGTAATTTTTTAGTGACATGTACAATGAAGTAACCATCTTACGTAATTAATTCTCATTGTCAAGAATCTTGACCACTCATAATTCAAATGTAGGCTCATCGATGCATGTGCAATAATCAACACTTTTTTTAACTATTAACTTTACTAACATATGTTGCACATTTTAGTAGGTAGAGATAGTATTAATTCTTTTTGGTATGACAATTGACATGAACATTTACTTAATAAAGAAGGAGCCATAATTTCAATTTATGAGTTATGAATTTTTATACAATAATTTTAGATGCTAATAATTAAGTCCTAAATTTAATAAATTTTGTTAAATATAAATATATTGTTTAAGTTACTTTTAATTATTTTTATTATATAATTTTTGAGATGTAAAGTTATTTACTTATTTTTAATTAAAAAAATTATTTTTCTCTATAATTTTAAATTAAAAGATATATCTATATATGTGTGTGTGTATATATATATAATTTTTTAGATCTAAAGTTATTTATTTATTTTTAATAAAAAAACTTTATTTTTCTCTATGATCTTAAATTTATAAGATATATATATATATATAAATTTTGTGGCCATAAATATATCATGTAGAAAATAAATTTAAAAATTAACAAAAAAAATATTCTTTAATATTTCAAAACAAACTAAATAAAAAAGACAAATATATGAAAAGATAAAGTATAATTATTTTGATAAAAGAAAACTCATAATAATTTTATTATTACTAAAAATTTGAGCCCTTCAAATCTGAGGTTCCAAGGCGATGCATCATTTTTTAAAGGCAATAAGTCACTCCTGGCTGCACAAAATGTCATTTTTGACTTCTATACTGCTTAATTATTTGCAAAAGAATCTTAGCACAATAAATTTGGGTGGAGACAGAAAATAGCACAAAAACAAACCGCAATTGTTACATTCTTATGCGAAACAAAACTTTCTATTTTCTTCTACTATAGTCTAATTATTGAACTCCTCCACAATTTCCTTTCACACTGTCAAATCCAATCACCTATAATTTTCTTCTAATACAAGGTATTTTTATTTGAAAAATAAACATACTGACAAAAAATAAGCTTCCAAGTCCACTCCAACATATTTCCTTGAACCTTCAATTAAGAGAATAAGAAAATTTCTAAATTTAATAAGCTTCCTTTACTAGCTATAATTTATCCAATTATGTTTCATAGCTATAGTTTCGTTTGCTATAAATATTTCTATTTGTATAAACCGCTTGCCAATATACAAACATGTAAGTCTGTTTGTATAATTCGTTTGTCAATATACAAACAAGGAACTTATACAAATGATCAATTGTATCAACATGATAATTATATACAAGCTAGAGTTATAAGCATAACAAATTTTAGATTTATATAATTATGAACTGAATTATACAAATTCTAGATTTATACAATTAGGAAGCGAATTATACGGACGTAGCCGGCGTAAATATGGTTATATGTGAGTGATGAAAAGAAATTTCTTCAAATTATAGATATGTTAAATAATTAACTAATATATGTTTGCTTACTCGCGTAATTTTTCTTAAAAGAAAAATTGGTATTAAAGGTATATTTCAGGTAATAAATATGTATAGCTAATTATATACATGACATATTAATGGTGTATCACATATTAGAAATAAAGGTATATTTCTAATATGTAAGGGTGTATTCAATTAAGAGAATTGGTATTAAAGATATATTTCAGGTAATAAATAGGCAACATGGTCTGATGATCCCTTATACTTGTATGTGTTTGTATTCTAAATCCTCCTACTTAACTTTTTGTTAACTAAACCCTTAAACTCGTTAAAACACTATATTTTAAACATTTTTCTCAACAGATCTTTGAGTGTGTAATCCAACCTCTTACACATGTAATTTCATGTTATTTTTCAATGACAAATCATAAATTAAATATTAAGAAAATAAAAAAAATCAAATATTTAATTTTTGTAAATTCTAAATTTTTTTAAATAGTCATGTTCTTCAACCTTCATATATTCTTACAATTTGAACACCAAATTCATGCCAAATAGATGAAATTCTTCGTTATTTGACTTGAAATTTCAACTACAAGTTTACTAATACAAGTCCAACGAGCCTCAATCACAAATTTGAATTAATTTCACAAATTCATAAGACTCATTTGTTGTTCTTCAAGCTTTCTCAAGCTTATCAATGGAGTTTTCAACTTTTTCAATACCCACCATCACCCTTTACGTTAATGCATATCATACCTCTTTGTTGGGTTATGAAGGTGATTAGGGCGTCATGCTGAAGCTTACAATTGCAAATCATAGAATTGATAAATCAGATAACAAAAACTTATACTAAAAACATAATATTATTATATGAAAACTAATATAAAAGAAGAATATTAAAATTATTGAGAGAATAAATCTCCCCATAAACAAGACTCTCTAAATGACTACATTGTGGATTCTATTGTGTTATGATATGAGAATAGAGATCTTCAATTTATAGATCTCCAAACTTTTTCTCTAAACAAAGAATAAACCAAATATGGAAGCAAATTATATTTTCCTTTCAGAAAAAGTTCAAGCATTTATGGTAATACTTTTGACTTTTCTTTTAAGGAAAAAAAATAAACTTCAAATAAGGAAAGAAAATCAGGGCAAAATCCTACAAATCTCTCCTTTTGGCTGGATTTTCTTGACAAAACTTGATCCACCTTCTTCACATGTTATGATAATCTTCGTTTCTTCACATAGTCTTCATCACTGCTGCTTGTCATGGTTAAAAATAAAGTTTACAATATATGGGTTAAAAATGGTTTTAAAATATTTTATTTTTATTTTTAAAGATGCAGCAGCAGGAATGTTGAAAATATGGTTTAAATCTCTTCTCCACATGTAGCTGGACAGAAGATCTTCATTATCATCAAATTTATTGCAAATTGATTTGAAGCCGCGTTGAACCTGTCTTCAACCTCATTCCATTGGATCATTGAATTGTGTGCTCTGATACTACTTGTTGGGTTATGAAGGTGATTAAGGCGTCATGCAGAATCTTACAATTGCAAATCATAGAATTGATAAATCAGATAACAAAAACTTATACTAAAAACATAATATTATTATATGAAAACTAATATAAAAGAAAAATATTAAAACTATTGAGAGAATAAATCTCCCCATAAACAAGACTCTCTAAATGACTACATTGTGGATTCTATTGTGTTCTGCTATGAGAATAAGGATCTTCAATTTATAGATCTCCAAACTTTTTCTCTAAACAAAGAATAAACCAAATATGGAAGTAAATTATATTTTCCTTTCAACAAAAGTTCAAGCATTTATGGTAATACTTTAACTTTTCTTTAAGGAAAAAAAATAAACTTCAAATAATTAAGGAAAGAAAATCAGGGCAAAATCCTAACACTTTTTGAATCTAACTAACACAAACAATGGCTTCAACTTTTAAAATAAAAAAGCCTAAGAATTTAGGGAAATGGGGGATTAAAAAAGAAATTAATGGCGGAATTTTGATTTGTTGCAAAGATGAGAGTAGGTTGAAGAAGAAAAAAAAGTGTATGACGAGTGATTTCGAAGAAAAGAAAAGAATGGGTATGGTGAGTGATTTTGTTGAAGAACAAGAGAAGAAAGTTTAGGATTAGGGGTGGGAAGAGTGTTGGAGAAGAAGAGAAATTGGGGTGGGGTGGGAGTGGGTTAATGAAGAAATAAGTTTTTTTTTGATAAAAAAAATATTTTTAAATAAAATATATTGTATTTATGCACTTGAAAGCGAGTGTATTCACACATTTTTCCAACTCAACAATATTTATGCCACATAGATTTGGTCAATGGTCAAAAGGGTTTCAAATATTGTGTTTTAATAAGTTTGAGAGTCTAGTTGATAAAGTATAGAGTAAAATGGTTCATAATACAAATGCATACAAGTACAAATAATTAAACTTCAAATATTATGTTTTAATAAGTTTAAGGGTCCAGTTGATAAAGTATAGAGTAAAAGGGTTCAGATTACAAACGCATACAAGTACAAGTACAATCAGTCAAAAGTAGTAATCTATGGTCTTTTTTAATATCTCTTTCAAAACAAATAATTAAACTTCAACTCATCGACTATTAAAAAAATGATTTAATTTGTACATTTTATAATTATTCCAATATTAAAAACAAATGTTTTCCTCACTTTGCGAATTAGCGAATTTTTTTTATTATAAAATACTATTTTTCTCATGATCGAATCATCTCACTAACAAAATGTATGGTAGGAAATAGATTCTAATCGAAACATCAGGAAGCTTCCTTTGTTCTTTATTTTTATTTTCTTTTCTCACTGGTTCAATCAAAATATATATGAAAATAAACATTTTTTAATGAAAAATTTCAATGTAAAAATAGTGTTTTCCCTATAACTAGATGAAGAAACAAAAGATAGTAGTTTAAATCAATAGAGCTGAACTAAAAATTTAATAAAAAAACTTTATAAATACTAGAAGTCTAAAACATCATAGTATATATTTTAAATGGTGAGTCCTTTATATATGACTAAGTCAATTCAAGAATTTAATTAAATATAATTTTTATTTTATTTCAACACTATTTGAATTCCGCGTGGTTCATATGTAATCTCACTATCATAATTCATAGGTTATTTAACAAGGACTTCGAAGAAATTAATACGTAAAGCAGACTTCCTTTAAAAATTGTCCATTTATTTTGTTCAAGTCCAATATATTTATATATTATTCATTAATTATGGTATGATGATGGATTATTTGCCTCAATTTTTTTCGTTGTACGTTTTTCTCACATATTTGCGTCAGAAGTTTTTTTTTTTTAATTCAACCATTAATTCTTGTTTCCAAATTTCAAATTATTAGATCATAGCAAGATTCTAAAGATTCATACCACATTGGAAATATATCTTTGTTTGAGCAATGTTAAAAATATATTTAAGTAAATAATAAATATTATTTATAACAACGTCATGTTAATAAAAAATCAAATTCAAGCTCTCAGTTGTTTGAGCAAAAAATTAATGAAAATGATCAAATATACCTTTGAACTATTTAAAATGGGTTAATTTTATCTTAGGCTAATTTTTTTTTCTCCAATTAAGAAAATAGATCAAAAATAACTTTTTTTTTTCCAATGGTTGTTCAAAAACTAGGAAAAATAATTTTTTTCTGCAAATTCTTGAATTATTTTTTTTGTTCCTTTCCGTTGTTTTTGGAAAAAACAAAATAAACAAGTCATTCAAAGTTTAGAAAAAAAATATTTCAACTTCTTTGACGATCTTGTTAACTGCAAAATCACGATTTAGGTCATGCTTAGAACATACATTTATATCAGAGTAAATAATGAATTCTCTTATTACATAAGCGACGCGTCTTTCTGAAGAAAAAATTCTCTTATATAGACATTTAGTGCCGTCTTTCTGAAGAAAAAAAATTAAAAAATTATTTCTTTTGTTCTACTTTAATTTAATTAGTGTATTCTCTAATTCTCTTATTATATAAGAGATCACCCAACCTTCTTTTTGCTCTTTCTTCGGTTTGCCTCCATGAACGCGCCACTTAGGAGCCCTACTCATATTCCAAAGGCGCTACTTCAATTCAAGCGCAAGCCCGCCCTTCTATTGCATAACTTAAAAAAACTATAAACAAAGTACTAAGAGGAGGGGCTGGAAACCTGACCTAGCGGAGCGTTTGATCTTTAATAGTTGGGGTATTATCTTAATAGGCTATTTTTCTAGTAAGTAATGATCAACACCAGTTAGTGCTGAAGCATGCACTCTCCGTCGATGTGCCTGCTTCAGCGTCTTTCTGAAGAAAATATTTTTAAAAATTATTTCTTTTGTTCTACTTTAATTCAATTAGTGTATAATTTTTTTTAAATTACGGAATTCTCTTTAGCTAAGACTTTTAAAATTGATGTGCCTGCTTTAGCTTGTTTCGGAAAAAAATTTAAAATAATTATTTCTTTTGTTCTACTTTAATTTAATTAGTGTATAATTTTTTTGAAATTATGGAATCCTTTTTAGCTATGACTTTTAAAATTGACGTGCTAACTTCGGCGTGTTTTGAAAATTTTTTGACAAAAAAATTACTTCTTATGTTCTATTTTAATTTAATTAGTATATAATTTTTTTGAAATTATTGAATCCTTTTTAGCTATGACTTTTAGTTTTAAATTCAAGATTTCATGCTGAAACATGCATGTCTTCATCGACGTGCCTGCTTCAGCGTCTTTCGAATTTTATTATTTTTTAAAAATTATTTTTTATCCTAGTATAATTTTTTCGAAATTATAGAATCCGTTTTAGCTATGCCTTTTAGTTTTAAATTCATATTCTTTAGTTATTGCTTTACTAGGGAACTTATCCGTGCTTCGCGTGGTTAAAAAGATGATAAGATGTTAATAATTTTATGAAAATATGATATTGATAGAAAAAATATTTATAATATGTGCATATTACTATATAAGAAGAGGGAATAGCACACGCCTCTGCGTCGACACGTGTGCTTCCCTCAAATTGACCAAAAAAACATTCACGCACAAGAGGAAAGTCCTCATTAATAGATCCATCTTAATTACCTAATCATAACCGTCCACGTGGCTTTCCTTTTCATTATTGGAAACTCAAATACACCCAATGGGTCCCACATATTATTCTAACCCTACAAAATACATTAAAAACATCATATTATAATGTCCCCATGCACGCATTCCTCTCTGTCCTCTTTCATTACTTTACTACAATATATGTTATTTACTTTCCTTTTTAGTCAGTCCCAAAAGAATGTCACATTCCTTGTTTTTCTTTTAATTTGTTCTAGATTTAAAAATTACATAAAAAGTACTTAAAATCACAATGTAATAATATAAGATATTAAAAAAACATAATTAAAAATCATAAAAGAAATTTTATTGACTCTTTAATTCCATATTGAAACAAAAGAAGTTTGTTTCAAAAAAACATTTAAAGTACTGTAAATTCAAGTAAAATAACAACTAAAAATATTTAAGAATCATATAAGAAATTTAGTTGACTTTCGTAAAAGTACCTACATCACATAAAATGGAACAGAAAGAGTAATATATATTATTTGAAAATGATATAAGAAGTGCTATAAATCACAATAAATTAACAACTTCAAAATATATTTAACAAAATCACATACAAAAAATTATATAACTCTCCAAATTTATGTGACTTACTTTCCTTTTTAGTCAGTCCAAAAGAATGTCACATTTCTATATTAAGTAACAATTTCACTATAAAATATTTATTTTACCCTTAATGAAATAATTTACAGTCATAAAATTTTATATAATTCATTGAGGAAGTAATATATATTGGGCCCGCGCTGGCGCGGGAACCTAATATCTAGTATATTATATATATCCCAATGTTTGGTCAGTAGTTATATGACTTCCAACAAAATCATAAGTTGTTATTTTGGACCAAAAAAATTATAAACTCACAACAAAATCGTAAGGGTTAAAAAGATGATAAGATGCCAATAATTTTATTAAAATATGATATTGATAGAAGAAATATTAATAATATGTGCATATATATTATATATATCCCAATGTATAAGTGATTTCACAAAGAGAAATGTTTGATCAGTAGTTATATGACTTCCAACAAAATCATAAGTTGTTCTTTTGGACCAAAAAAATTATAAACTTACAATAATAAAAAAATTTGTGTAAAATATAAAACAAAGAAAATTGTGGAGAGATTATAAATAAATAAATGATGCAATATCATCCTTATAATCTTAATTATTAAGAAAAAGAAAATAAAATGAAACTAATGCACAATTTTTCAAACTCTAGTGTGATCATTTCTAGAAATTCTTACAATGTCTTTATTTATACATTCAGGTTGTTTACAATAAAGAATAAAAATGAATACATGAATAGTCATTAACACAATTCTTTTTATGATAACAACAATAATAATAAATAGAATTATAGTGAAAATAAATAAATAAACAAATAGGATTCTTGGCCAAAGAGAGGTGTCGATTTTATTCAACTCATTGTTGTTATTTTTCCTCTTATTTTTCATCATTATCTAAATAAATATTCATATTTTTAATTTTGCCTCCCTTTATTGTAGTATTTGTTTTATATTTTATTAATTTTTTTCTTCTTTTTCTCTTTTCCTTCTTTTATCCTACTTAAATAACAAAAATACATTTTTCTTAGGATGTTAATCATAAGATACATAAATGGTTCTTTGTACTATTAAAAAAATATCATAAAAAATGTCACGCCCCGAGCCTATACCCTGGGCGGAACTGGCACTCGGAGACCATTTCTGGCCCCAAGAGAACCATTGGCCTGACTTACTTAACTCAGCGGAAGACTTAACTCAATGAAACAGTCTCAAATAATAACTTTAAAAGAATTAATAAAGTTTAGGGCCCAAAATGGCACTTAAGTCTTAAACAACATCTGAAAGATAAAGAAAGACATCTGAATTAATAACTATCTGATTGTCTATGAAGCCTCTAAAATACTGATATTGATGTTGGGACAAACCACACAACATCCTAATAAATGAAAGACTGAAAGCGAATAAAATAGTCCTCCAGAATGCAAGGAGGCTCACCACTGACTCTGAGCTGCTCAACTGGATCAACGAAGTGCTGGATGCTGATCCTGGTTACCTGTGTCTGCATCATAATAAGATGCAGGTCAACTGGCATCAATACATTGAATGTACGAGTATGCGAGTTGGAATGCTAAACCACACATAGGCTAAAAGGAATCTGAAAAACTTACCTGGCTCACTCAACTCAACCTGACCGACTCATTTCATTATAAAGCAATTTAAAGCAAGTGTAATATAAAGAAAAGCTGTTTAAAACATGCTATAAACTTTGTGTGTATGCAAAGATACAATAAATCTGAGATGTATGTAGAAATACAAATGAACTGATGTATATAGAAATACAATAACTGCTGTGGGAGTTTCTCTAACCGACAACCATCACATAAGAGCTATAGTGATGATACAACGATCAACCTCACGCTGCCAGAGCATTTTATACCCGGCCAAAGGTAC
>NW_006238987.1:719706-732862 GCF_000226075.1 Solanum tuberosum | reverse complement strand
CTCCCCCAATTCGGTGCTCAATACTACTCTCAAAATATACTAGCTCTTATGTTTTCAAAACATACTTCTTCTGTGATTTGAGATTAGTGCTAAAAAACTTAGCTCAAATTCTATCTTGGAAATCTCAGGCGTGGGGCGCCAGGCCCCAAACCTCAGAGAGCTGGCTGGGGTGCTCTGGCTAGGGCGATGCGCCAGAGGCCAAACCTCAGAGAACATTTTGGGGGGCGCTGAGAGGCGCGACGCCTCAACCCCCAGGCGCCCGAACAGTCAGTGCCAGCAAGTCATACATGACTTGGGGTCGCTACAGGAACGCTCTAAACGACACACAGAAATGACCATGAGGGTCATTACAGTTCCTTCCCCAAACACTTAGGATTAATTGTACCCTCAATATACAACCAATCTAACTCGCAAAACAACCCCAGAAACATGAATCAATTCAACACTAGGCATTCAACAATCAACCCACAAGAATTCAACAATGTTCTTCAAGAACTTCATTTTCTTAACATTCAAACAATTCCAATTTCGCTGAATTGAAACAAGTTAGTGTGTGGGTGAACTAACCCAACACGAAAGAAGTCTCACATACCTTAATAGGGATCACCCCCGACGAATTTCACTCGCAATCTTGAATGATCTTGGCTAATTCTTGCCTTCTTCTCCCCTTCTGTCTTTCTTTCTCTCTTCTCCAATCCCTAAGCGTATTCTAACTTTTCAAAACTGAATTAAGTTCTGTTTTTACCCCTATAAATCCCTAAAAACGAATTAGAAAATTAATTAGAGAAAAGACTACTTTGCCCTTCCCTAAATCCGTATTGATACTTTCCTCGATCCAACAACCCAACTTCTGGAAGGCATATCTCACTCATACGATGTCGAAATCGTGCAATCTCGGCGGCGTTGGAAATATCTCTCCAAGGGATTTCCAAACATATCAAGATCTGCTCCTAAATCCTCCTGAGCTAGGAGTTATGGTCGTTTGAAAATGTCCAAAACTCACTTTCTTAACTTAGACAAAATTTCCAGATTTCCTTATTCTTTCCAAAATTCAATATTTTCATATTTTAAACTCTTTATAGTCGTTTCTAGGTGCGAGATGTTACAAAAAAGGTCGTATTTCAACATTTGATATATATATATTTAAATTTTCTAATCTATCAATAATAATGTTTGAACCTTGATAGTAATTAATTAGCATAAGACAAAGTTACAACAATGATGAAAGAACACAATGAACATACCTTTATTAGGTCCTTAATCATAAGAAAATATATATATATTTTTAAATATTAATGAATCAATGCACAATATTTGAGCTCTTGTCAACATTCCCTCTGACTAATTGATCAACATCTAAGAGTCCTTTTTGTTGAGTCTATCTGTATTACAATATCAAACCATGAAAAACAGGACTTCAAATATGAAATAAAAAGGATAATCTTGAGTAGGAGTTTCATGAAATAAAAAATTATGATTTTATATGGAAAAAATTGAGGAATCTTTACGAAAACATAAATAATTTTTTGTACTATAATATTGTTGAACATTGGTTAGTAGTTAGTATTATTACACACAAAGTTACAATAGCTAATTTACATCTAAACAAAAATACAAACTTTCTTGCAATAATGAAAAATTATACAAATTCAAACTAAAGAAGTTACATGGAGAAAACAGAAACATACACATACATACATCTTCCTTAGAATCTTATCATAAGAAAATAGATAAAAAAAAAAGAATACAAAATAAGTGTCCACTTTTTCGAGCTCTTGACCGACACCTTTTTTGTCAAATTAATCAACATTCAAGAGTCTTCTTCATCGTGTCAAGTTAACACATGGATTTTGATAATAGAATAATACTACAAAAGACAATGAAATATAAAAAAATAATCTTGAGTTGAAATTTCATGAGAAAAAAAACTTGTGAATTTATATTGACAAAAATGGAGAAATATCATAAAGTATCTTAAATTTTATAATTTAATAATTGGGGGTTATGAATATGAAAACTTTGAAGTCATGAAATTAATTATATTATTAAGAATAGAAGTTTAATAGATATAAGTTATGGAGGTGAAACTTTAAAAGTAAATAAAGAAGGAAAAACATAAATAAAAAAGATAAAAGAAAGACCTTTATACTAAATAGAGATGTAAATTTCTTGAATTGAATAAATAAAAAAAATAAAAAAAAGAAAGAGAAGTGACTTTGGGAAATGTTATAAATGTCATAAATGATGATATTTGGGTTACAGAATCGTAATTTTTTTTTCAAAAAAAAAAACTTTATATTATATAGAATTAAAATATGAAAAGAACTAAAAAGGAGAAAAAGTGATTTAAAGAAATGATATAAATATCATTAGGGAAGAAATTAAAATAGTAAAAGAAGAAAATGAGAAATATTAAGGAATAAAAATAATAACATTAATGATAAAATAAATTAAATATGACTATTGATAAAGAAAGAATTAAATGTGACTATCTTTAATATTTAGGTGAATTTTTTGTATTTTAAAATTTAAAAAATGGCCAAAAAAACCACAAAAAAGATAAATAATTTTCTAGCTCTTAGAAGCATGCCACATAAGCATGTCTAAGATTCTCATTTATATATATAGAGAGATTATTTTGAATATCGGTAATATTTGTTTATATCTTGTAACTACTTTGAGAAAAAAAATTAACAATTGATGACAAAAAGTACTTTAATTATAGACATCTTAATGAACCTCTTCACAATAAATTTTCGCAAAGAAAAAGTAATTAACCACTTATATATCTAAAAATCATATTAAATTTATTCAACTTTCTAAATTCTACATATATCACATAATTAAAATAAAATAAAATACTAAAATATTAGGTTTGTGCTAGCACGGGCACCTGTATTTAGTATATTCAAGAGAAAAGAGAGATAAATTACAGTAATTAATACTCCTAATATTAGTGTTAGTGAGTGATTATTGATTGGACAATTTTATTCCTACGTGTGGACGGTGTGTATGTTGAAAACATATAAGTACTATACAATTTTAATTCATACAATTCATAGATTGTATGAATACTCTTTTTTTCTTTTATTCTGTTGGCTCTACAAGTTCCTCACTATTTCCTTTGATATATCTCTCCTTTATATAAATGAAGACGTACGCTTCAAACATTACAAAATCGATCGATCGATCCCTTATTCTACTTATCTTATCGTATCGTATCCCATAAATTAAATACAATAACAGAAATGGAAAGCAGCAATATTAATATTATTGTTACTGCTTCAGAAAAGGTAGAGAGGAAAACACAAGAAAAGATTAGAAGAATTCAAATGAAGTATCTTACTTCTAAACTTTTTTCTCTCATTCCTCCCCACCATCACCAATCTACAAAGGTAAAAAAATCCTATTTCTCTCTCACACACATGCATGCATAAACCGCTAGAAATAAAGATTTTTCTCACCGTAAATCAATGAAAAATTTGTGTTATAATGCATGGTGAGAAATAGATTATCTCTAGCTCTTCTTTTTCGTTTTTTTTTTGAAGTAATTTATCGATATTGTTTGGTAAAACTTGCTGTTTACCATAAATATGAAGTCTGTGACCATTTCATCTAAAAGCTTAAGTTGAGATTTTTTTCCATGAACCAAGCACGTGAATTTTTTTTTGATTTGGGTGGCGGTGAGATTCATCTCAGGACCTTTGTCTGCTCTGATATCATGTTGAAGTGTGTGATCATCTCATCTAAAAGATTAAGTGCCCGTTTGGATTGACTTATTTTAGGTGCTTTTAAGCAGTTTTGAAGTGTTTGGGTAAAGTTAAAAAGTGTTTATAAGCACTTATTTTAAAGCCAAAATAACAAAAATAAGCCAAAAGCGCTAGGAATCCTAGCTTATGGCTTTTGGCTTATAAGTCATAAGCCAAAAGCCAATCCAAACAGACCCTAAGATGTTAGAAAGAGCACAATTATATTTTCAAGTTGTTAGTTTTCCTGATTTGCTAGTTAAACAATAATTTCATGAGTTTCTGACAAAATTGATGCAACAATTACTTACATTGAGCTATTAAAAGAAAGAATAGAAGTATTAAAGAGAAGGAAGGAAGAAGTGGTTGCACAAGACACAGGTGATGATTCAAAGAAATCCATGCCTACAACAACTTGCACTATAAAGCACCAATGGTTGAAGTTAGAGAGTTGGAGTGAGTGGTTTGCAAAAGAACTTCACATTGCAAGAGGTTATAATAATCATAGAGCAAGAAGGAACTCAAGTTGTTTCCGCTAATTATTCAACAATTGACGATACGATTTACTATACGATCCATGCTCAGGTGATTCATATTCCAATCTATCCTAATTTATGTGACACTCTTGTGTGTTTAGTCAATTCCAAGAACGATGACACATATCTATATTTAGTGGTAACAAATTGACTTTAACTTTTCAAAAGTCTTTCATTCATCCTTAAACTATGTGACAATCAAACAACTTCACATAAATTGAGATGGAGAGTATATAGTATTCTCTCTTTTAAATTATTGTTTTACGTTCAAATATTCCTATTTAGTACATCTTAATAAAAGAATTAATGTCATTTTATATAATATTTAGTATTTTTTTTAACTCCAACATCCTACATGATTAAAATCCCAATGTTCAAAGGACCTGTTGCTATATATATTATACAAATCTTCAGTTTAAAATCACAAAATAATAAGTTTCTCTTATACTTTTTTAAATACCGTGCTAGTCAAATTTAAGTAAAATAAAATAGATGGAATGTAAATTTAAGTAGTATGAAAGATGATGGAAAATAATGTACGTATAACTAGTTAATTTTGACAACTAAATTAACAATGCTTTTCTTGTTATCTAATGATTGCAGGTGAAAATTGCTAGATTAGGGATTGATGCATCAAGGGTCCATTTGAGAAAACAAAAGATGGTTTGCTAAATTTACTTAATTAATTACAAGCAAAGATCAATAAGGAGATCATAATGCACCTATTCATACTAATACCTATTCATATTCTTTATGCCAATTACACATGATTTACATAATTCACATGTAAAGGATAGGATCCTCTTTGGTCTTACATAACAATAACACAACATTCTTGGCCAAATTCACTTTGCCAGTCCATGAATATGCCGCACCCAACAGTTCGAGGAGTTGGCCAGATACGGGTCGAAGCCCTACCTCGAAAAAATTAGGACTTTTGGGCAGAATCCAGTTGGAAGGCTTATACATAATACATAACCAAAGGAATGCTTATAATGTACCCATTACCTGATAAAACGATCTTTTTTGGTAAAAAAAAAGATCTTTCCCTTGTGTTCAGCAATAGCGGAAAACATGGCATTCCTATACCTATGTGTCTTGTGTGCTTATTAGTGCCATTGAGGGGTGGCCGAAGGTTAGGCGTACACATGGGCTCATCCCCGCCATCGATCTATTTTTCTCGAAGTTGACGGGTGGGTTCGCCGCAGAATTTGAGACTTGTGACATGTTTAATAGTTTAATTTAAATTATTATAATTGGACGAGTAAAGACACAAATGGAATACCACAACCAATTAATTATTTGTATTTTAGATTTACTACTATACACTGTTCTCTTTTATTAGTGTGTACTAGAGGTGCATGACTGCTCTCAAAGTCTCAATTAAATAATTGTATTTTAGATGAGGACGTACGTGGCATTTATTTGGGAAAATGGTTGACTTTTCTTTTATTATTATTTGTTGCAAATTCTTAAATTTTGTTTGTTTCCGTTGTTAAATGAAAAGAAAAAAAACCAAACAAGTCATGTAAACTTTAGGAAAAAAATAAATTCAACTTCTTTGACGAACTGCAAAATTATTATTTCGAGTTGCAAACTTTTTCCGATTTGAACACATTTTTGCAACTATTTCTTTGTTTGTTTATGTACAAAATTTAAGAAAATAAAAAAATTTCTAAATTTTGTAATTATAAACTAAAAATATATGTAATGTATCAAACTGTCTTTTAGATCTTGTAACCTTAAATATATCGTAACTTGTGTAGGGTTATTATTGGGTGCAACGAGCTACTGAATATAAAACTGTTATTTTTTAAACAGATCTACTTGCCCACACAACATCTTTTTTGAGATAAATGATCAAGGAGCTAAGTGACTCTCGAATATCGCCTTTTATATTGTGTCTAGAAAAACAACATAGAAAAGATCATTGCTAAAAAAAAAAATTATTAAAGAATTGATCTTGTAATTGGATTCCAATAATAGTTACTGCCCCCCTTTATGAAAATCAGTGCACAACAGTAAAAGTATAAAAAGTGTAAAGTTGATTAGAGATGTAAAAGTGTATTAGAATTAGATAAAAGAAGTCGATAAAAGTTTACATGACCTGTTTGTATTTCATTCCATAAAAGGTTTAGATTACAACACAAAGGATAGAAATTATCCTGCAAAAACTTGAACTATTAGCAAAAACTTATTACACAATTTCCCACTGTCAATCAATTTGTCTAACTAACATAAAAGTTTGCTTTGCCAAATTTCGATCTAATATTTGAGATCTGTCCCTTATCCATGAGGAAAGGTCCCTTCGCACCCTTAGGAAGTTGTTCGTACGAGAGATATGTGTTGCTAGCCTGAGAGTTCATAGCCATTTTTGCTAGCCAATCTGCAAGTTGATTGGCTTCTCTATAGCAATGAGTAAACCTGATTGTGGCTTGTCTAAGTAGTGTAGAAGTATCTACGATAACTTTATTTAATTTGAAACTGCTAGCTTTTCCATCTTTGAGCATTCCTACGATAAGCGAAGAGTCCAATTCGATGTTCAGGTTAATGTAACTATTCTGAATACACCATTTGCAACCATACCATGCTGCTTTTGCCTCTGTTTCATTGTGACTGGAATGCTCAGGGACAAATTTACGTACATGCAAGGTGTGTCATGTGATACTTTCTTCGTCGAAATTTTTACAGAATATACCTATACAAAAAAAAAAAAAGAAGAAAAAAAAAGGTAAAATAATTGATAGGACAACTTGTAATAGAAAGCTCCTAGCTCAGGTGGCAAAGACGTCGCAAGCATTGTGTAATATCTCGAGTTTGATCCCCCGACTTTTTTTATTGTTAGAATTAAAATAAAACTCAAAATCTTTGAATTACAAAAGAAAGTACTCCCTCTTACCTAATTACTTGTTCACTTTTGAATTGGCACACCTATTAAGAAAATAATTATTGAAATAGTGAATTTACCATTTTACCCCTATTAATTATGAAGTGTATGAATTTTTAAGAAGTTCTACCTTTTTCAAAGTAATTAATTGAGGGTATAATAGGTAAAAAAAAAATTGTTCTTTCTTAATTTGTCAAAATGAGCAAGTAATTAGGGATATCTATAAAAGAAAAAGTGAACAAGTAATTAGAAACAAAGAGAGTAATAATTACTCCCTCCGTCCACAATTGTTTGTCAGGGTAAGGTCATGCACATCCCTCAAGGAAAATTTAATACAAGGTGTAATTTGACTAATATAACCCTACTATACCAAGAATACCAAAAGTCCACATAACTTTTCAATTGAACTACACTATCATTAAGGGCAGAATTGGAAAAAATTGACTAATTATTTCTTGATTGTTTAAATTGGCAATTAATCTTGGACATCTATTTTTAGTATACCTGCCAAACAATTGTGGACGGAGGGAGTAATGATTTCACATCCTTATTATGTTCGCATTAATTCCAATTTTTCATAATGTGTGAACGTTTGCGATAGTACTAATGAAAAGGTACATGATGGCAACCAAAGTTATATTAGAAAACTATTTCGAAATAGAGAAGAATATTTGTGTTACTACATGTGAAAAAGAAGTTAATCATCGCAATATAATTTGGTAGTAGTAGTATATATAATGATATATTCACATGAGTTATACTTGAATTTACACATTCTTTTATAGTCACCTTCACTCAATGAACCTCGTGAGATTGGTTTAATTAAATTATAATTTTAAACAGGTCATTTTTTCAGTAGTGCAACTACCACCCTGAAGATGGCTTTGAATTAAATAGAATTTGTCCTGTGTTTGAATACTAGAGATCAGAGCCCGTGCTAGCATGAATTAATTCAATACATGTGCTTCAAATGTGTATAAATAGGCACTTAAAAATGTATAAAATTAAATAAATAGAGACATACATCCAATGTGACATTTTATATGGCAATCTGCATCCTATGTGATATCATATATTTAATATGTTATATAAGACTCATGTGTCTACTTACACGCCCAGATTAGATGACGAGATAAATGTGAAATGAAAGAAAAATTAAAAACACACTCTGTGTTGTGAATTTAGAGAGTATTAATTGGAGAGAAGAGTTAGAAAGTGATTGATTGGATTGGACATACTGATTTATAGGAGTGGGCGGTGTGTGCATATGATAAGTCAACACATACACATCGAGATATGAGTATATATAATGACTTACTTACATACACAATGTCTCCCTTCATCTTTTCAAACTTAAGGAGATCACTAATCACTAAAATATTCATCAAAATCACTTTGTTACAACAGAAATGGAAAGCAGCAATGTTAATATTGTTGGCACAAGTACTTCACAAAAGATAGACAGGAAAACACAGGAAAGAAACAGAAGAATTCAAATGAAGTATCTTTCTTCTAAGCTATTTTCTCTTATTCCTTCCAATTATTCTAAGGTATTATAAACCCTATAATTTCTAGTATTTCTTTCTATCAAGAAATCTTATACACAAAGAGATCTTATTATTATTATTATTATTATTATTATTATTATTATTATTATTATTATTATTATTATTATTATTATTATTATTATTATTATTATTATTATTATTATTATTATTATTATTATTATTTTCATCATACAAACATGCATGATAATGCAAAATAGAGAGACCGAATTGAATCCAAGATTTTTGAAGTTTATGAATTCTTCAAGTCTGATTCTAACGGTGAGGTGTTTAGGTCTAGACCCCAACCTTGTTGATACAATATTTAAGATGAAATGTTGATATGTAGAAAGTGACATACATGTTTAAAATTAAATAAAGGTATATTTCCCTTTAACATGCATGTCTAACATGATGACATGAGGGTTCTTGAATCTAGTTTTTTTAAAAGTTATTGAGTTCTCGATAACATGTACAATATATGAGTGCCAAAGTTACCCGAGCCCCTACCTCCTTCTACTTTATTCTGAGTTTAAAAAATCTAGGTCATTCTTTTTATAAGATGCTCTAAAATGGAAATTAAAAAAACAAAAGAGGGATAAACATGAAGAAATTAATATTTGCTTTTAGCAACTTGATTTACCTTCTTACTTTCAACAATATGTCGAATTTGAAGTTCCTTTTTTTTGTTATTTTTACATTTTAAATGACCTTAAAAAGGATATATGCAAATGAAGTTGGGATATTCCTCCAGTCCCCCACCCCAAACAAGAACAAATTAACCTGAATAATGACGTTACATGGAAACCTAGCTAATCGAAGTTAATCATGCTAGCAAAAGGAGTTTCTAATTATCCAGTATCCACTAAATAAATATTTGAATTTCTACTGTTAATCAAATGCCAATTTGCTTGTTTAAACATGTCTTACATGATCTCATAGTTATCTTACATATACTCCATCATTAGGTCATCTTTCGTTGTTGTAGCTGGTAACTTATCTTATTTTCATAATTACAAATCTTACGCAATAATGGAGGCTTACCTAAGTATCTCAATCTTTTCAGGAGGTGCGGACAAAACAAGACCATGTTGATCAAGCCATTAGTTACATTGGGGAACTGAAAGAAAGAGTAGAGGTATTAAAGAAAAGGAAGGAGGAGGTAGCACAAGGCACAAGTGATCATTCACGGAAATCCATGTCTACAACTAGTTGTACTATAAAAACACCTATGGTTGAAGTTAGAGAGTTGGATTCAACTCTAGAGGTGATCATTTTAACAAGTGGTTTGCAAAAGAATTTCACATTGCAAGAGGTTATTAAAATCATAGAGGAAGAAGGAGCTCAAGTTGTTACCGCTAATTATTCAACAATTGAAGATGCAATTTATTATACTATCCACGCTCAGGTAGTTCATAACCCCTCTGATCAAAATTTATGTGACATTTTTTTTAGTCAGTCCCAAAAAAAATAACATTATTGTACACTTAGTAGTCTCCATTTGACTTTAAACTCCCTCCCCCTCTCCCTTAACGTGGTGATTTATATTCACATAAATTTCTATGACTTCTTTTAGATCATAAGTTTCAAAAGTCTTACTAAATAGAAAATTTATGCTCATTGATAAGACGACGACACGAGAAGAAAGTATACCCGTTATGTACATAGCTAGTTACTTTTGAAAACTGAATTAATTAACAATGCTTTTCTTGTTATATAATGTTTGTAGGTGAAAATTACGAGATTAGGGGTTGATGCGTCAAGTATCCATTTGAGATTACAAAATCTGCTTTGCTAAATCATACACGTGAAAATTGAGACTCAAATTTCAATTTAGGACTCAAAAATTCTTCAAATGCTGCAGTTGGACACCTTTATCATTGTTTGTCGTCAAATCTCCTACACAACACACAGTGCGCAAGCACTACGTACAAGAAAAAACACGTATTGCTACAAAACTGATCGCAGCTAAATATGAAAATTTTCGTGGCTAAACACTTTAGCTATAATATTTTTTTCCGTAAAGATCGATGTTGGATGGTTAATAGTTAGCTACAAACTTTACATGGTCCGTGGCTAAGAACTAATATCTATTGCTACAGAATGTTTGTGTTGTAGCTATATTCTGATATAAAGTTCCTGCCACAAAAAAATAGCAAGCTATTTTATTCTTTTGCCATGATAAAAGAGATTTGTAGCTATCTTCATAGATTCAGCCATAAAAGTATTATATTGTAGCAAAATATTTAATGGCAAAGATAAATTTCATTGCTATTTCTACACTCTCGTGGCAATAGAACACATATTTAATTACGAATAATAAAATCATGAAAGATGTAGAGAGTATATGTAGTACATACTTTTAGTAACATTTTAACTCCGATATCCTACCTGACATATTTTAAAACCTCATGGTTCAAGAAACATGTCAAAATATTATACAAATCTTTAGTTTAAGACTTTAAACGCACAAGATTCTAAGTTTCTGGTATACTTGCATAAATATCGTGCTAGTTAATTAAATTTACTTGAAATAAATTAGATGGGATAGATTTTAGTAGTATGAAAGATGATAGAAAATTATGCACGTATAGCTAGTTGATTTTGACAACTAATTAAATTAACAATGCTTTTCTTGTCATCTAATGTTGATTTTGCCAAAGAATATATAATGTTGTGTCACATTCATACTGTTTCTTTTGTTGGTTATTCAAAGTTAGCATGTTTATGATACGCATAATATCATGACTTTCCCAAAAGGCAACAAATCTGTTGGATAATTTTGACCTTATTGATCAGAGACTAGAGAGGTATAAGCAAAGAGGTACTTTGCCTTTAATTTGCATGTGGGGGGGAATGCTTCATTTCAAATAATAATTATGCTAGTTGGCCAAAAACCTTCCTTTTTGCGGTTGATTGGATTCCAACCTCTCTTTATATATACAGAGAGAGAACAAATGAGCTCTTTGCCGCATTAAAATAACTAAATATAACAATTACTTTAGTTTACTTTACTACTATATAGGGCTATTCAAAATCAAACCGAAACCGATAACTCGAATAAAAAAAAGTTATTGATTTATCAATAATGAGTTATTGGTTTAGCTGTTTTGATAACGATTTTGATTTTTTTTCTTATCGGATTATCAGTTCTTAACGGTTTGAGATTTTTTCTTAATGGGTTAACTGATAACCCAATAGTAAATTAAATAATTATATTTATATTATTTTGTATATGTCACGACCCGAGCCTACACCCTGGACGTGACCGGCACTCGAGAACCATTGTTGGTCCCCAAGCGAACCCTCATCTTGGCTCACTTCAAGCGGAAGACTAACTCAAGCATACAGAGCTTAAAAACTGAATAAATATTCATGAAACTTAAATAGAAAGCTTTAACTCAAAAGAAAACTCTGAAATAAAATAAATTATTCAACTCGCCATAAAATAGGCAACTTAAGTCTTTAAAACATTTAATAAAATAAATAATACAGATTTCTCAACTATACTGACTATCTATGAAGCCTCTAACTGATAAAGATGGAAGTCGAAACAAGACCGACGACATCCTGACTAAACTGAAAAGTAAATGAAATCCTCTGGAAACAAGGAGGTTCACCATAGCTAACTCGAACTTTTGGATGTATCAACGAAGCTCATGTTGATGATCCTGAATACCTGTGTCTGCATCATGAAAGATGCAGGCCAAATGGCTCAGTACGTGGAATGTACGAGCATGTAAGAGGAATTCTAAAACATAAACATAAGCTTGAACTTAATAAACATGAAACATACTTACCCTCTTCTCGTACTTACTCAACTCAACTCAACTCAAGAATAAGATACTCAACTCAAAGATATGATACTCGACTCTGGGTACTCAACGATGGATACTTAACTCAATAGACTCAACTCATGATACTCAAGGATAAAGCAATAGTAAAAAATGCAATATATATGGAAAGCTGCAAAATTGTAAATAGCAACTCAATGTATTGAAAATACAATAATAATCAATGTGTATATAAAAATACAATATAACTATGTGGAAGTTTCTTTAACCGACAACCACCACTATGAGCCTAAGTGATGATACAACGTCTTGCCCACGCTTCCAGACCTGTCCTATACTTTGCCGTCATATAGGACGCCTTAACTAATGGATCCACTAGTCTATGCTAAAAACACTAAGGAATCATCTAAAAAGTATGATCCTTTCTTCCCATGATGGCTACATGGTTTATGGAAACGTGAGTTATCTGAACTCAAACTCGTCCCCATATCGGTGCTCAATACTACTCCTAAAATACTCAGTTCATATGTTTAAAAACATAACTTTTTCTTTGATTTAAGATAATTACTCAAAAATCTTTCTCTTAAAAGAGTTGGTACTCAAAGTGCTCTAAACTCTTTTGGAAATCTCAGTTTCCTCCTCTTTTAAA
>NW_006238987.1:710615-719513 GCF_000226075.1 Solanum tuberosum | reverse complement strand
CGAATTATGTACTTGAACGACTCAATGCAAGGTTTTCAATAACCAAAGATAGAACTCAATAATTGGAACTCAAGAACTTCAATTATACTACTCAATTCAACAATGCTCAACTCAGAGGGTTCATGGGGAATTATGAGCATGAACTACTCAACTCAAGGACTAAAAAATACTTCTCTTCTCAAGATTGTTCAACTTATAGTGTTCATGTGGAATTATGGGCATGAATAACTCAACTCAAGGACTTCATGGGTAAAATGTAATAGTCCCATGATTAGAAATATAATCTCATAAGGGGTTAGGAACTCAATACTCAAAACTTGGAACTTGAAGATGTTACTCCTCTCAAAGGTACTCAACTAATGAGTTCATGCGGAAGTTATAGGCATGAACAACACTACTCAAGGGTCAAAATATCGATATGGAACCCGTGTATACGTCTCTTCTCATTCTCATACTTACTTACTCAAAACTTAACTCAAATCGATGATGGATCTCAAAGGATTCACAATTGAACTCAAAGGCTTTCTTGAACTCTACTCTTAACTCTCTCTTGAATGTGAATTATGACTTCAAGAGTTATAGTTCATGATATGAAGGATATCACGATGACAAAGTAGACTCATGAATACATTTTCCTCACTCTCATACTCATTTACTTGAGTCTTGAAACAAGTTACTAGAAGTTGTAGAAGACTCCACAAAAGGACTCAAGGGACTCTTAGAATGTTTGAAAGAATTCTCAAAACTTAAATCTTAACTTCACCTTGAATTTGAATTATGAATTCAAGGTTATGATTCATGTTATGAATGATTTCTAGGTGTTTAAAAGTAACTTAGAGTGTTTAGAATCAAAGGGGAGTAAAGGTACCCCTTGAAAAAATTCAAACGGACGAAACGATGAAAAACGGGTGGGGGCAGGCGACGACCCTGGCGCTCTGAGTGGCGCGGGGCGCCAGCCCCTAAACTTCAGAGAAGTGGTTGGGGCGCTCTGGCTGGCGTGGGGCACCAGGCCCCAACCCAGAAAATTTTGACGACTTTCTTTGCTCGTTTTCTCACCCTAATTCGCCTAGAATCGAACGGTTTCTTCCACAATCACTTGGATTCAATTACTTAACATAATTACACTTTAATCTACTCAAAACAACACTCAAATCACTAAATTCATCTCAAGAAATCATCAAAACCCCAACACAACAAGATTTAGAATGAACTTTAAGAACACCTATCAAGAACTCATCAAGAACTCTAATCTTTCAACTTCAAGAATGATATTTCGCTGAAAATAACATGATTAGTTGTGGGTGAACTAACCAACACTATGGAAGCTTACATACCTCTTAGGGATCAAACCCATGGTGAAAATCCGCAACAACACGCAAGAATCTTGACGAACGCTTGATCCTCTCCTCTTTTCTCCTTTTTTCTCTTCTTTTCTCTTCTTGAACTCTCAACTAAAACCCTAGGCGTATATTTGGATTATAAAACTGAACCTAATAGGATTAGACCCTTAAAACCTTACTAAAAACGAATTAAATCTTATTGGTTAAGGAAAAAACCAAAATACCTCTTACTATTTTCGGATAGCTTTCCTTAACTGGACAACCTGACTTCAAAAGGGAATATCTCACTTATTCGAACTCGAAACTTAGAAAACTTGGCGGCGTTGGAAAGATAATTCAAAGACCTTTCATTGGGTACTTTGTATCCCACCAAAATCATCTTGTACTGAATGTTATGGTCGTTTGAAGTTGACCCACAACTTAGAAAAACTTAGGAATGACTTGAATGAACTCTCTTTAGTTCCTCTTGGAACTCAAGGTGCTACATATAGTGACCTTAACAGTAAAGAAATTTTAAACTCCTTGATAAAATCTTGCTCACAACGAAGGATGGTTCGAGTCTCAATTTGAAAAAATATTTAGCTTGGTTTCCTACTTTTATTTATGGACTCTTGGTTATTCTACAATATAAAAGTATTTGCTTTTGAGCAAGATGTAACTTATGAACTCATGTGCATGGTTCATTTTATTTGTCATCTTGTTTCTAAGTGATTTTCAAATTTTTTTTATGTCAAATCTTAACGGTTAACCCGATAACCGAACCGATAACAATCAATAACCGACAAACCAATAACCGATAAGTCAATATCTTAATGGTTCTATAACGGTTAACATCTCTACAAACCGATAACCAATAAATCAAACAGATAAACTTTAAAATCGAACCGAACCGATCGATACGCGATCAGTAGTATAGAAGACTTTTTCTGCACACATGTTAGCCAACATGTGTGTTTATAGGAATTAAAATCTTGTTGAAGGACAAAAATTAGGTGAAATGTTTTGCACTTTCCAATGCAATTCATGCACCATAACTTTCATTCCATTTTTAAAATATAGAGAAGCTTCAATTCTAATAAATAGAATATGTAATTTTTTTTTATTTAATTTTAATTTAACATGAAGTTTTAAAAAATAAAATAAATATAATTAAATAACGTAACTAAGAAAACTTTAGAAGCAAACGGCTCTTCATCAACGCACATGTTTCTAGATAAAGGTATTTATGTAATTTCTATACTTGTTTTGTTTTTATTTATTTATTTTATCTTATTTTATTTGTTGTATATATATGAAAATTACGTAAAATGCTATAAATCATGATAATTAATAAATTAAAATATTTAAAAGATATAATTTTTTTGACTAATTCTCAAAATTCTATCGGTGTCACATAAATTAAGAAAGGAGAAGTATCATATAGTATTATTTAAAAATTAATTATGTAAACACACACTGTAAACTACTATAATTAACAAGTTAAAATATTTTAAAAGCACATACAAATTTGATTGACTCTTAAAATTTTATCTGTATTAAGAAAATTGAGATATGGAGAGTAATATTTATTATTTAAAAATTATAAACAAACTATAAATCATAATAATTAACTAATTTAAATATTTAAACATCATATAAATGTTTGAATGACTATCCAAATATCACTATACCACATAAGTTGATATTAAAAAAAAAATATATTGAACCTGTGTTGACACAGATTCCTATGTCCTGTAGTTTAATAAGTACTTAATTCCTTTGAATAGTAGGTATAGAATAATCCGTCAATTAATATATTAAATTGTACAAAAATTAGTTATACAAAATATAAAATCTAAGCCAAACATCGTATAAAACAATTAATATAAACTATTTTTGTATATCATAATTCATTCACCTAATATAGCCAGTCTATTCATGACTCCAGTTTTAATTTTATGTAATTGTTGTTGTAAAGAATCTTGACCACTAACGATTCATCAAATCTAGGCTGATAATTGATTGATGCATCGTCAATCATCAATACAAACATTTCTTTTTCGTTGTTGTTTAACTATTAACTTCACCAGCATATGTGGCACATTTTAGTAGTTAGATAGTACCATTTCATTTTGGTAAGACATGTCCACGTGTTAGAAGAGTAAGAATTGAGATTTCAACTTTATAAGTTTTAAATTTTGAAATAATTGTTTTAAATGTTAATAATTGAGTCTTGAATTTAACAACTTTTTTTTTTATATATAACTATATTATTTAATAAAAAATTATTAAGTTCAGCTGTATCTCTACAATGAGACTTCTACTTCTGTCTCGACTGTCCCAACACACGTAGTGGTAGTATCATGTGGTTCTCTAGCTAGGAACTAATTAACACGAAGGGGCATTAGTGGCGAAGCCAGAATTTTTAATAAGGGGGTTTAAAATTCGAAGGAGTAAACATATGAACTAGTCGAAGGGGGTTCAACATCTATTATATACATCTAAAAAATAATTTTAATCATGTATATATAGTAATATTTTTCGCCCAAGGAGGGTTCGGATAAACCCCCTAAAGACATGCTGGCTCCGCCCTTGGGGGGAACAACCGATGCAGGGGCAGGGCTAACAATTCCAGTATGAACTTGATCGAACTCAGTAACTTTTGTTTGAATGATTAATAAGTAATGTATTTGTATTAAAATATTTATTAAATATATTAAAAATTAAAACTCAATTATTAATATTCAAAAACATTACTATCATAAAATGTAAAACCTACAAAATGAAAATTTTGCCCTTGCCTCTGAGTCTATATCTCCCTTAATTTGGTCCTTACTTTAAAAAAGAAGAAGTGTAAGATCTAATTAAAGTCTAAGTTATGCTCAAATATCAATGAGAGTATCTGGACTTAAATTTAGTCAGAGATACGGCATATACAAACACATTTCAAAATTGGATAGGGTCATTCACACAAATCCCCTATTTAATATTTATCTTTCAAAATTCTTGAACTTTTATTTTTTTTTATACCAGCTTAAGTAATTTTTAAAAATGATTAAAAATATCTTTGATGTCAAAATAAAAAAAAAATGCAAGGCATAAATTTAGTGAAAGTTATATTAAGTTCAATGACACAAGATATGCTCTAGGGAAAAAAATTGTTCAAGGCACAAATTATGACCTAAGACATAAGCATAATACACAAGTTATGCCTGAAAACAAAAGAGATTAAGCTCAAAACACAAACTATGCCCCACAAGGCGTAAGTTCAATAGCATTAATTATGCGTAGGGCATAAGCATAAGTTATGTCCCGAGGTTAAGTACTTTAAAAGTCTTGCTCTGCATAGTAGATATAATAAATCGAATTCGGCTTCTCTCCATCTCTCTTCTCTCTATTTTCCTCAAGTTCCTATTTAGACTAGTGACACATGGCATAGATTAAATTAAATGACTAAAATTTAATTCCTAAAGAATTTCTTACCATGATTTAAATAATAAATATATTATATATTTAATTTTAAAAATTACTATAACCCCACAATCTTAGCGACATATTATCTTGTTCAATTTAGGGGAAAACATTCTCTTCCTAATTTTTTCACGCGGGATGTTACTTTTATTTTCTTTTTAAGTTAAACTTTTATTTGCATTTTTTCTTAAATTTTTCTTTTTAACCATTAGCTATTGAAGAGTCTCTTCTTTTTCCTATTTTATTTCACCTTTTTATTTTTTCTATTTTTTTCTATTTCCTCCAAAATTAACATTAGCTATCATTTGGCGGCAGTAACATAATTTTTTTTAAACTAAAATAAGATTAAAAGTTTTTCTTCTTATTGAGTTATCGATTCAATAAGGATTTGAGTTATTTTCTTAACGGTTAAATCGATAATTCAATAATAATTTATTTAATTACAATTCTATCTTTAGTTGACTAGTTAGCTTAGGCTTCCATTCATTTCTCAATTCGGATTTCTCATAGAGAAAGTGTCAAACAGAGATTACGATAAAAAGATTATTTAAAAGAAAATTTAAAAAGATCCTAGGTAAAAAACTTAGGAAGAAAACTTTTTCTCCCTATATTTATGGACAAGATAATATGTTGCTAAGATTGTGAGATTATAATAATTTTTAATACTAAATATATATTGTACTCCTTCCATTCCTATTTATATATCACCATTTTGAATTTCACGTGCATTAAAAAACTAAGTAAGTTTACTATTCTACCCTTATTTAATTTTTTTGAAACTCAAGTTTTCAATCAATGAATATGAATTAATTTATTTCTATTAATTAATTTAACCAATGAACATGGATCATTTACTTAACTTTTCTAAGCTGGTCAAATTTATATTTTAAGGCTAATAACTCATAAGGGTAAAAAGGAACAATATGATAATTTATGCATTAATTTTATGAAATGACAAGTATTATAAACCAACTATTTATAGAAAGAGATGATATAGTAAAAAGAAACGGAGGGAGCATTTATTAGTTAAATCATGATTAGAAATGTACTTTGAAAAATTAAATCTTAGCCATTTATTTTAACTTATGTCATGTGTCATTAATCAAAGGAACTTGAAAAAAATAGTGAGAGAGAAATGGAGCCGGATCCCAATAAATCTAATGCCACAAAATAAACGTGCTAAAACAAAATGGTCCAATAAAATTAGGTCATAATTAAAAATACTTTGACCCATAACTTTTTATTAAATATACAGCTGTCTTGGGATAAGAAATAACTCGGCAGATTTCTTTTCTTAATATGTACTTAAAACAATTGGTCCACATTTAATTATTTATATTCATATATTTTTTTCTAACTCAATAAATATGAAGAGATATTAATGAGGTGTAAAATATATTAGTATTAACTTGAAATTTATAAATAAATAAGAATAAATTACTTAAATTATCATTTTAGTGTGTTTTTTTTCAAAAGACGTATCATCAAAAAAAACAAAGGGAACTTTCGCAAAAGCCATTATAATAAACTTAATTATGCTCCATATTATAGTTTTCATATTTATGGGTTGTAACTACAGTTTAAGCTGCCTTGTTTGTATAATTCGCAGGTACATTTGTATAATTCAGTTATTTTTGTAAGAACTCGAAATAACGAATTTATACAATCACAAACATCTAAAGTGTAAACAGCTATACAAATTATATTATACAAAATTACATTATACAAAAATTATACAAAATATATTATACAAATTATGAATTATACAAACGTGTGAATTATACAAAACGAAAAAGTTGAGCCGCGTAATTATAGCTAAAAGTAGGTCACAAATTGTAATTAAGTCACACTATAGATATGTTAACTAATTCACTAGTATATGTTTGCTTATAAGCGTAATTTTCCAAAAAAAAATGACAATTAACATGAATAGTGTTGTCAATATAGGTTGGTTCATCCCATCCGAGCTAATTTATACAGACTTTGAAATTTAACGGATTAGATCGAATTGATCCATTTTTTTGTGGGCTAGAAAACTATTAGCCTAACCCATAAGTATGTGGGCTTCGGACTGTGTCGGGTCAGCCCACTTTTTCTAAAAATAATATTTTTAAATAAAATTATAATTTAAAAATATTATCGTAAATATTGACAAGATAATAATATATGGTGTTAGTGTTTGTGGACTTTAATCCCATAAAATGCATATGTCCATGAAGTGTTAGAACCATAATGTAGAAGTTCATAAGGGTTTAATTTAGAAAGATCTCCTCTCTTAGTTTTCAGTGTTAAAGTAAAAACTGACTAAATCAATTACCAATCATGATCAGGTAATCATTTGGTAGCTGATCAGGGATGAGGAGTATCAAAATGATTTTTTATGAGCCTATATTATTGTTCGTAAATGTCGCTAAAATATATAGTAACATTAGATTTAATTACAATCAATCAATATATTAATATAAATTTTAATATTTTTTGTTAATATTTATATTTATTTCCCGTAAAAGTTATTTTTATTATAATGTTGAGTGAAACATATGTATAGTAGTAACACGTGTCAAATGAAAAGTCCAAAAGACAAATCAAATGAGAAATGCCATGTGTTTATTATTCTTTTTCTTCCAGACAATATAGATAACGCATGCATGCATTCGTAGTTGTGCGTAAATTGTGGAAACTACGAAAACCATAGTACCAAATTTCTTCGACTTAATTATCACTTATGTAAATTATTAATTAATACAATTTAATTGTCCTTTCAAGTCATAAGCGCCCTCAATTCCAATAGTATATATCATGTGTTTTTTCCTTCTTATTCATATCGGGTCCAATTAAAATCAATAATTCATATAATATTTTATATTTGTATTGCGTCCCCAATTAAAATAAAATTCGTATAGAATATTATTCAATTTGTATGAATTCGATTATTCGAACCTGGAAATTCTAATTAAGGAGAGAAATCGATCTCTTAATCATCCCAACACAACCTATGTTGGTATTTATATGATTGTTACTTGTTAGTATAGCTTTCTAAACAAGTAGCGTCAATTAATTCATCATGACAACTGGTATTTTTTTTTTTAATTTGTCCATTTTCTAATTATTCTTTCTATGACTAAATTGAGAAACAAATATAGTAGCTAATTTTGTTATTGCCTCGGACGATTCATATAGTTACGTGGAATTGGGATACCATTTTATTTCACAAATATTTCATTTGAGCAACGTTCGTTATTAACTAGCTAGAATCTATAATATAATTAATTATTTCAATTGGATATCTATGCATGTTTTGATTTGAGGACTCACTTGTAGTGATATAATCATGATTTTTACGAAGAGGTTTAAAATATAAAGAATTAAGCATATGAAGAAAAGAAATTCTATTTCTATTAATATAAATTATATTTTGATTTTTATATATATAATATAAATTTTTAATTAAAAAAATTCCTATAAACCCCTTATGTCTCTAAAGCCTGTTCTAGCTTGTCAAGTTACGTGTGACTTTAATTTGCCTTATTATTGGTCATGCAAATCCACAGTAGAATAATTAATTATATTTTACATTTTCTATCCACAATAAAATTATTAATTTGCTTTATTATTGGTCATGTTAAACGACAGACTTTCAAAGTCTCAATAGAATAATGAGATAAGTGTCCAAAACACATCTAAACCATCCTCTTTTTTTGAATTTCATACCTTAATTATTAAGAGTTTGACTTTCATATCTAAACTATCACTTATTAGTTTGAGAAACACATCTTAGTGGTGTGTGTAATGCACTCTCTTTTATTTGAAAAAACCTTGACACATGGATAAAATATTCCACCTTGACAAAAATTAAATAATAAACTACTAAAATTAATTAAAAAATAAAGATTAAAGTATTACTATCCATAAAACAAATATTTTTTTTTAAAAATAAAATTCAAATTATTTTTCTTACCCCACTCCACCACCTCCTCCACGTACCCTCCACCCCTCTCCCGACAATCCCCCATCCTTTTAAAACAAAAATTCTTTTATAAAATATTTTTAAAAATAATTCATACTTCACCCTCCCACCTTCCAAAAAAAACCACCCACTCATTTCCCC
>NW_006238987.1:708250-710380 GCF_000226075.1 Solanum tuberosum | reverse complement strand
TTTCGATATGTATATATCTAACACAAAATGAGAAAAAAATTGGAAGCTGAGGGTTAGGTGGGGTGGGTAGGGGTGGGGGGGTGGAGGGAGAGAAAGTGATAGAGTGGGGTAAGAAAAATATTTTACATTTTATTTTAGGCAAAAAAGTTTGAAATATATCCGAACTTTGATCGAAATTGATCCCAAACTTTGGGAAGGACCTTTTATCCATGCACTATGTAATACTCCCTCTGTCCCAATTTATGTGACTTACTTTTCTTTTTAGTCAGTCACAAAAAAAATGACACATTTCTATATTAAGTAACATTTTAACTATAAAATGTATATTTTATCCTTAATGAAATGATTTACAGCCACACAAATTTTTATCATTCATTTTGGACCACAAGTTTTAAAAGTCTTCTTTTCTTTCTTAAACTCCGTGCCAAGTCAAACTACTTCACATATATAAAATGGGACGGAGGGAGTAGTAGTGTATTTTAAAGGTATATATGTGCACGTGGACATCATAAATATTGCATCATTATAAATAGTAATTTGTCCACGTTGACAGATATATACCTTTAAAATACATTATTAAATAGTTCATTCAGGGGTGTTATAGGTCCTGCTCAAAGTTTGGGATTTGTTACAGCAATTTCGGTCAAAGTTCGAATATATTTCAAACCCTTTTCCCTTTATTTTATATAAGAAATATTATTTTTTTGGAAAATAATTTTTTAATTTTTTAATTTTAACTAATATTAATAATTTATTTAATTTTTGTCAAGATTGAATGTTTTGTCCATGTGGAGTGTGATGTGACAATTTTTTTTAAAATAGAAGAGAGAGTGTAGTATATATACAATGATGAGATTGGTATAAAAGAGAGGTGTGTTTCTCAAACTAAAAAGTGTTAGTTTAAGTATTTAAGTATGAAACTCACACTCAATATATAGTTTAGGTATGAAACTAAAAAAAATATATAGTTTAGGTGTCAAGTTACGTGTGACTTTAATTTGCCTTATTATTGGTCATGTAAATCCACATAAAATAATTAATTATATTTTAGATTTTCTATCCACAATAAAATAATAATTTGTCTTATTATTGGTCATGTTAAACGACGGACTTTCAAAGTCTCAATTATAGAATAACTAGATATGGGACCCCGTGCCAGCACGGGGCCCAATATATGTTACTGTTTCTGTTTTAATTTATGTGGTACATATGAAATTTGAAGTTAATCAATTTTTTAGTATGTTTTTATATATTTTAAGTTGCTAATTATTTGTATTTAGAGTATGTTTTACGTAAATATATTAAAAATCACAATACTTAACAAGTTAATATAAAAAAAAAATTATAAAAAATTCATTGACTTTTGAAATTTCATTTGTATCACATAAATCAGGACCGAGTAATATATATGAAAATTACATAAAACGTACTATAACTCACAATAATTAGCAACTTAAAATATCTATATATCTATATTTCTCCCAATTTATGCGGCATAGATGAAATTTTGAAAGTTAACAAAAACTGTTTATATGTTTTGAAATATTTTAAGCTATTAATTATTATGATTTATAATACTTTTTACATAAAAAAATTATTTATATAAAGTATAAAAGAAAAAATTTAGAAAAAGGAAACATAAATGTCAGCAGGAGTCCAATCTATGTTAATTTCTATGTTTTAATTATTGTAATACCGATTGAATTTGGAGAGCCAACTAAAAAAATTTAAAGGTTTTTTTTTATAAATTTTAAGTTGTTAATTATTATAATTTATAATATTTTTATTAATTTTAAACCAATATATGTTTTTCTCTGTCTCAATTACATGAGACATATGGAATTCAGAGAGTCAACTAAAATTTTAAAATATGTTAAGTTGTTAATTATTATACCTTATAGTACTATTACGTGATTTTCAAATAAAATATGTATTTTTTAATTTCAATTTATATGTCATTGATATAATTACATATATTAAGTAATGAAGAATTAATGTGTAAATTATGTGACACCTATGAATTTTGGAGTGTAAATCAAATTAGTTATATGAATTTGTTTTAAAAAGCGGTTAATTATTATAATTTATAATACTTTTTATATATTTTTTAAATGATATATATATATATAT